>NC_135802.1:166889000-167093403 GCF_964213995.1 Mustelus asterias
TCTGCATCCCATTAACGGGAGGCAAAGGAGCTTCAGCCCAGCCTCTGGTGGGTTTTCCAACCCGGCATGGCAATCATCAGGGGAAGTTCCCTCTGCTAATTCTGAGCACCTCACCATATTCTCCCGCCGTGTCCCCCACACCAGCAGAGGCTTTGGGACAATTCCACCATATCACGATCTCATATATGTATGGCCAACATTTTGGATTTCTTAACAATCGCCGGGGGATAAGGCAAGTCATGGATGTCCCATTATCTGAAAGTATCAGGGTTTAATGTATGTTTACCTTGCTGATGATTTTGTTTTTAATCCTAACAATGATATGTATACCAAATTGATCCATGTTAATTTTAATCATCATTTTTCTAACCCTAAACTGAACTTCTCGTAGATAATCTTGCTGTAACTATTGGTTGACTCCAATGTAAAAAAACCCAAAAACAATTACCACCCATTTAGCCCATCAAACCTGACCTTTCTGTTTAAGGAACAATTTATGGCCATTGAGTAACTGCAGATCAAAAACTTTACTGTGTAATGATTGTATTCCATTCTCAGAGTTAGACAACGAATATTAATTGCTCAACCCTTGCAACTGAAACCGCAGGGGGTCTAAACACTCCATTGCACGCTTGTGACCTTATCAAAATGACACTGAGAAACTTGTTTTCCTTCCATTGTTCCTCCAAATAAGCAGAACATTTGTGGAGTTTTCACTCCTACCTCTTCAGATGTTTCATTTCAACTGCAGATTTACAAACATCATCACCATGGAGATTGTTGGAAAGTGAAACCCCTTCAACAGAAATTTCACATTCCTTCAGTCTCCAGAAAAATTCTGTTAAACATTTCAATTTTTCTTTCTTGAGGCATATCTTACAGGAAGTTTGTAGAAATTATTACAATTCACTGCAGAGGTAATCTTTCTGGTATGATCTATACACTTCATTATATACTGTGAGTGAGTTCACAATATGATGTATGTACTTAGAGACTTCCTTATTTCAGTATCTTACAACTGTTTTATTAAAATTGCCAAATTAGTCACTCCCTTTGGGAAAGTGTAGAAAAAATGGAAACATTACTTTGTGATTTGGCAGAGGTTTGTGATTGATAATATAACAGAATTAAAAAGACTGTATAAGGGAAGAAATGATTAACAGCAAATCATTCTGAGGATGTCAAAAACTCAAATTTGGAATAAAAGATATGATTTACTATAATTGGAATAATAATTAAAGTCATAACTTAAAAATTCATTAAAAAAATTTAACCCATGGACAATTTCTTATTTCTTCTTTAAAATGTGTGGAATAATTTATATATTCAATAAAGCGGTAACTTTACCCTTCTGTGGAATTTTTCTTCTCCAGTCAATAAACATCAGTGCTAACTGATGACAAACATTGCCATTAAAGCCTTTCAGTACCGTTCAACAACAATTCAAAGTTTACCAAGATAAGTTGATAGCTTTGATAGGAGACATTAAGCTGGTGTGTTAATTAAATTTATGATCCAGTGTTTAGGATATCAGTGAATCTGAGGAGCAATGTATGTTTAAAAGTTGTCCTGGACCAGATGTGCACCAGCTGTTATTTAGATCTTTCCTCCTTTTCTCCCACAGTTCAAAAGACGTGCTGGTTAGGTGCATTGGCTATGCTTATTTTTCCCACAGTGCACCCGAAAAGGCACCGAGTGTGACGACTGGGGGATTTTCACAGTAACTTCATAGAATCATAGAATCCTACAGTGCAGAAGGAGGCCATTTGGCCCATTGAGTCTGCACTGACCACAATCCCACCCAGTCCCATAAACCCATGCAATTATTCTAGCTAGTCTCCCTGATACTAAGGGGCAATATAGCATGCCTAATCCATTTAACCCACACATCTTTGGACTGTGGGAGGAAACTGGAGCACCCGGAGTAAACCCAAGCAGACATGGGGGGAATGTGTAAACTCCACACAGATGGTGACCCAAGCCGGGAATTGAACCCAGATCCCTGGTGCTGTGAGGCAAAGGTGTTAACCACTGTGCCACTGTGCCGCCCCAGTTAGAAACATAGAAGACAGGAGCAGGAGAAGGTCATTTGGCCCTTCGAGCCTGCTCCACCATTTATTACGATCATGGCTGATCATCCAACTTTTATTGCAGTGTCAATGTAAGCCTACTCATGACTAATAAATAAACTTTACTTTAACTTTATAAGATCTCTTCATGATGAGAACTAAAAGTTGACAACAAGTCCAAACAGTCAAAGAAAATCAAAACTCGATGATATCCTTTTGACTTATCTGAGTCCTCTGGTTTTCCAGTTGTTATTTGAAAACATATCTTCTCAGGATATTACAACACTGCATGGATCAAAACATGTAACTTGAAGCAGTTTGATAAATAGACGAGCTAAACCAATGCCATGTATGTTTTCCACTTTCAATTTATTTTGGTCCACAGTGTGCTATTTGATCACAAGATAAATAAAAATGAAAAAAGCCATTTTGACTTCTTTAGCTGAGAAACTCCCTGCAGTTCTTCCATTAAGGCACCCAACTGTTCCTCAATTCATCACCTCCTCATCCTATTTGCAAGTCAATTCTATGTGTTCCTCACTCAGTGAAGATGAACTTGCTTTCCAAATTTATTTCCAATAGTTTGAACATTTAACTCCTCGTCCTACTCTCATGTTTCAGTAAGAAATAGTTTTGCAGGTTGACCTTTTCCATTCTGTTAACCCTGTCTTGTCATCTATTAGACAACCTGACTGAAAATAGTAACTGTTCCCAGTGACCTGAACTGGTGACAGTTTGGAGTCTAATCAGGAATACTGTACAATGTGAACATGACTTCCACTCAGTTGTGTTCTATTGCTTCCAGAAAAAGAGTTATTAGTTTTTTTTCCCCTTCCGCCGAACAACATTGGCTGATGTCAGTTCTTTGTGCCGTGATCACCCCCCAGCACCTTGCCATGAACCTAATTGCCAGAATATTATTGGAGGATTGGATGAGGCTACACTCCATCTGTCTTCTCACAATTGCCACACACGCACGCTTCCAGATGAAATTGCCGGACTGCAATCTGTAAGAAGAAAGCTGAACAATTTGTACATTGCTTAACCTCGAGGTGTCAAGGTCAACTGTAGTCTAAACCGGTAAGGATAAAACTGATCTTTCTGCTTTGTCTGGTTCAAACAGCCACTGGCCAAACACACAGAGCTACTGAAGGATCTTAATCTGAAGGAAGAAAAATGAAATTGACAACAACCCTCTTACATTTATTTTTCTATAACGACAGAAAAATTGCTGATGTGATTCTGAACAACTTTTCAACAGCAAGTTAAGTTGATGCCTATCTTTTCTTTCTCTTGGTGTTCAGCTTTTTATAAAAGTTCCCAGTTGACCCTGTAGCTCGTGGTCGTGTGTTGCTAAGCAGCAAAATTAGGTCTAATTTAAAGAAGAAAAGTTTTGCTCTTCTATTGGTGAAATTGCAGGAAAACTGGAAATCCCATGTCAACAGGAATTCACCAATTAAGATTCTAGAAATAGAAAGCAAAGAAAGAGAAAAGAGAGGTACAGAGATCCTTAAAAATGGAATCAATAACTGGACACTAATTCTGCAATCAGGTTGTACAATTAACATTCTGGGATATTATAGTTCTTGTGCTGTCACCATGCAACTTTTTTTAAAGTAAAGTTTATTTATTAGTCACAAGTAAGGTTTACATTAACATTGCAATGAAGTTACTGCGAAATTCCCCAGTCGCCTCATTCCAGCGCCTGTTTGGGTCAATGCACCCGAACCAGCACGTCTTTCAGAATGTGGGAGGAAACCGGAGCACCCAGAGGAAACCCACACAGACACGGGGAGAACGTGCAAACTCCACACAGACAGTGACCTAAGCCCGGAATTGAACCTGGTTCCTGGCGCTGTGAGGCAGCAGTGCTAACAACTGTGCCACTGTGCTGGGTATTTGAGGACCACCAACTGAAAATAAATACAAGAACATGCCAAAAATATGCAGCAGCCTTATCATCGGTTTGTTAAAGGAAAAGACAGATTAATATTTTGGATAAATGTCCTGAATTCGAACCACATTTTGTTGAAGGGTCTACACACAAAACATTAGTGAATTTGTGTGTTTCCATCATTTACAGCCTTTAGTTCCCATTTCCAGCTGCAATTTCATTTGATCCCATTAACCGAGAAGGGGTTAAATGTGTTAGAAATTGGGATGCAGTAAAGATGAAGAGAAACATTAAGAATCAGCACTCTGCTTCAGAATGATGATGGTGTGAAGCCAGAATTAAAAATGACATGATACTATTCCATTCGAGTGGATCAGCAGTGGCAAAGCACCCCCAACTTTTTCTGGCACAGATCAAAATCCAGGATCTGAAATCACTCATTTTACAGCAGATTTGTGGGCATTCAGGTGTGAAATGAGAAATTCAATGGGGAGCATAAATAACAAAGCTGCCAGGTTTGCAGACAGCGGTGTAACACACACATGAAGGAGAATGGTAAACAGGGAGTATATAACAGACAACTGGGACGGACAAGTAATGAACGCTAGGTAGAAATTTCTTTCAGCAGAAGCAAAATAGATGGTGGCGAATCAGTAACTGGTTTTACACTCCAGCTGATTCTCTTTCTCAGTGACTTCAATGGAAAAATCATTTGGACAGAGTGTGAAATGGGCCGCAATTCCTTCTCTCTTGTTCCGTGATACTGTACATGATTATTTTCAACCACACTGAATCAAACATTTCTTTCTTCTATCATGAAGTTTGATAGAAGTTGGATGCAAACTGGATGGCCAGAGATGTCAAGAATTCCAAAACTGCAAACTCTTGGCTTTCCAAAATTATCTCAGCAGAAAGTAAAATAATCAATGTGTGACCAGGTCCATTTGCAGCAAACACTCGTTTCGAATATAGACAAAGCACACCAGGAGAGCAAGGAAGGGCCACGGGCAGAAACTGGTTTAGTCTTGTTTTTAGGCTGAAATAAGAGAACATTCCAGAAGCCAAAGGCATCAGCCTTACCCTACATTAAACTTTGGGATCACATAAACAAATCTCTAAGACCGATAGCCCTGGGCTTGTGCCCATGCATTAGGAACAATGAAGTTGAATTTCTACGATGCTGTATTTATAAAACTCTTTATCATGGTTTTCTTTACTCTTCAGGAAGTGATAATTGAGGCTGGTGATCAGGAAGAGTCTCAATGAGATTTTCACAGGAACTGAGTTCAATAATCTTCAGCCATTTGTGGAAATTTGTGAGCATTCTCCTGTTGATGTGTTGACTGAATGTCCCTTAATTTGGAAATCTTTGGAGATGTGCCATGATTGACTTGTTATTTTAAGCTGCATTGAACAAAGAGAAATAGAAACACTCACAACGATTGAAAACTCTTTCTGTATTACAGATGTACTTTACCTGAATTATGAATGGCGATGGCCTAGTGGGATTAGCGCTAGCCTATCAATCCAGAAACTCAGCTCATGTTCTGGGGACCCGGGTTTGAATCCCACCACAGCAGATGGTGGAATTTGAATTCAATATAAACAATATCTGGAATTAAGAATCTACTGATGACCATGAAACCATTGTCGATTGTTGAAAAAATCCATCTGGTTCACTAATTCCTTTAGGGAAGGAAATCTGACCTTACCTGGTCTGCCTTACATGTGACTCCAGAACCACAGCAATGTAGATGACTCTCAACTGCCCTCTAAAATGGTCTAGCAAGCCACTCAGTTCAAGGACAACTAGTGATGGGCAATACATGCTGGCCCAGTCAGTGACACCCATGTCCCACAAATGAATTTTTAAAAATCTGAAACAATTGTGGGAAAGAAAGATTGGATGAAGAGAAAGAGAAAAAGAGGGAAAGGAAAAGTGGCATTGATGTGTTATAGATCAGTCGGGGCTCCAAGTTGCTGAAGCATTTTTCTATGCATGTTGTAACCTGGAGCTTTGGATATTGATGGTTGAGGCTCCAACTTTCTTTCCATCAAGAAATGATTTACTGCTCTTACCACCTGCTATTGGTGTGTGCTGGAATTATTGTCAATTAATAATCAACTATTCTGGCCGGGTTATAGACAGACTTTCTTTGGCCTGGGATGGGACTCGAACCCAGAGATTCAGGGACACTCACCATTGTACCACAATGGTGGAACAGAGGAACAGTAAGAAACAGGTTTAAATATTACCTGTAAGAATTAGACTTCACAGTTTCAACTGGTCACTTTTTGAGCCTCCAAGGTTAACTTTCATATCAGGATCATTAATCACATCATTAACATGGTCTCTATTCGCAAGCTACCTGCTGTAAATTACTGTCAGATTCATTCATATCTGGGTCATAAATCCACTGGTGTCTTGCTGCAGATGGGGAGATTGATGACGAGGTGCTGTTTTTGGGAGGTTTAGTTACAGAGTGACAAGTCATTCAGCAACTTGTGGCCATTCTAAACTCACAGGATAGCTCTTTCTGACCACACCTTTATTTGAAACACTAATAAAAGCTAAACCATGATGTGAATATGACAGTTGTGGTAATTTGCATTGTGATCATACTACATTGATATTGTTAACAAATGTTAAACTCTAAGTTTAGTTATATTGACTAACGTGATTTGAGTGATAGCCTATTAATGTCATGTGTTTTATTAATTTAATTTCAGCATTTTAATTGAACATTCCAGATGATTCCAGTGTAATGTTTGGAATATTTTATTAACATCATAGCGAATAAGCAAATGTATTTCGAGCTATAGTTAAAATATTGATCAATTATTTGTGCATTTGAGAAAAACTATAAAATTTATATTATATAACTATAATTGCAAATCAAACAATTATATCCTTAGCCCTGGCATTTCACACATTCTTCTTTGCTCCACTTTTGATAGTTTTCATCTTTATTATGTCAGAGGCTGTAATATTGAAGACCATAAGGTCAGCGATTGTCAACTAACGGAACAGTTTATTACATGTTTATCTCCAAGCACAAGACTGTCCATGCCCTGAGTCACCCGACCCACTCTCTTCAAGGAGCATGCCCCTACCTACATAACAACCTCCAGGGCCTAACCTTTAGAAATCCTTCCCTAAACCTCTCTGCTTCGCAACTGAGCTGCTGCCCTTTAAGATGCTCCTTAAAATCTACCTTTGAGGCCAGATCCCTTGGTCAACTGTCCGAATAACTCCCTCTTCTGTTCAGTCTCAATTATTGCCTGATAATATTCGGGTAACATGAAGTGACTTGGATCATTCAATGGTGTTAGAGGGGTGCTACATCAATGCACGGTGATATTGCTGTTGTGATTTTAATTAAGTATCTGTGATACAGTGCAATAATTTATATCTTATGATTGACAGTTCTAACCAGTCCTGTCATTTCCTTCCCTGGGTGACTCTTTTGCTTTTGCTTCAGTCGTTGTCGTTTGCTGAGTCCAGCCAGGTTCACAGTCCTGGCAGCCTCTGCATGTCAGTGTGTGTTTGAGGAAGAGGTGAATGACAGATTTTCAGAAGAAGGTTTGGAATTTTTCAGTTCAATGGTTCTGTTCAGCTCCTGAAACCAACAACTGACGTTAATTCCACCATAAATTGCTGA
This sequence comes from Mustelus asterias, assembly GCF_964213995.1. Classification (NCBI taxonomy): domain Eukaryota; kingdom Metazoa; phylum Chordata; class Chondrichthyes; order Carcharhiniformes; family Triakidae; genus Mustelus; species Mustelus asterias. The sequence goes on from NC_135802.1 coordinate 166,896,626, forward strand.
AGAAATTCAAATCTGGGCAGCAAAAAAAAATTTGCTTTTCTTACTGATGGGTAATTATAAAATTTTTGATTATATTTATTAACAAATGAAGCAAAGTTGAAATTAGTACTCCTGAAAGATGATTAAAACGTAATTAGCCTGCCTTCATACTCTTCAGAGTTGATGCAGGTTGATTAACACTTGTAATTAAATGGAGGATTGCATTTGTACTAATTAATATGTGGCACTGATTTAGTTTGAGAGAAGTAATCCTTACATTCTAATGTATCTTCCAGGATTATGGAGAATTGAGGCTGAATGAGAGAACAACAAGTGTTGAAATAATGTTCAGTCCATTGGAATGCAACCATTTTTTTTAACCTAAGAGAAAAGGGGTTTGATTTTATTTTACCGTATTTACTCGTGTAACAGTTGATCTCATGTAAAAGTTGACCCTTGACTTTTGACCAAACAAATCATTCACTTTGTATATTTCTTGTGCATCAATTCACCACCAACTTTTAGCCTAAAAATCCAACCTCTTTGTCTTTACCACCAGTTCACCACTGAAGTCAAACCCACTCTGGTGAAAGCCTCCTCATTGTTAGAATCATTGAATAACACACCAGTGAAGGAAGCTGTTTAGCTCCTCGTGTCTGAGCCCATCAACATCTGATAAAAATACTTTTGGGGGCAAGGTTGGCAGGAAGAATCTCTGACCTGGCAGTTCTGTATAGCGAGATGATGATACTCATGTAAGTGTCGATCCCTACACTGTTTGGCTAAATATTTAGGGCAGGATTCTCCCATTCTGAGAATGCATGTGGTGGTGGGCTGCTCTATTGGTGCCTGTCCCGCTGGCTAGTCTGGTGGAATCCTGCACCAGATTCAACATTTGGATCCCCATTAATTATACACAGGTGAGTTTCCCTCTGAATCTCATGGTGGGCTGCCAGCTGATTCATCCACTTGCCCTCAGCTGACGTGTTCAAAGGTCCTGCAGCCATATTTAAATCCCAGTCCAGCGCACTCATATCACTCTCTCCAGTCCACCTGTCCTCACCATCATGAGGCAGATGCTGTGGGATGGGGGCGACACATGTACTATCTCCAGGTGGGGAGAGGGAAACTCAGGGATGCTGAGTTTGCAACTTCAGAAAGAAAATGTCAGGAGTTAGGGGAGGATTAGAGAGTTGAAGGAATCTGGAGTGGATTGAGGAAAAGGTTTGGGAATGGAGATTGGAGGCACGACCAAAATTCCTAGTGACCCAGGATCTTGGTCTAACAGTGCAGGGCTTCATGTGATAATGTTTGATAGAATTGCACCTGGTTCAATGCACAAAATGAGTGCAGTGATATTTAATTTCGGTCCCTTTATGTCAACCTGAACAACCAGGTGAAATCTTTCTTTAACGTCTGTTCTGAAGTCCAGGACATTTGCTTAGGATGTCCTCCCACTGTGCAGTACCGAACGTCAACTTCTCAATTGGGGCTTGAACTCTGACCTCTTGAGGGGCACATGTAATAACAGCTGAGGAAACCTGATCTATTAACGGGACTTTACTTAACTCTGGGAGGAAATTTGTTTGAAGTCACACTCAGTCCCCAAGGGCAGAGTTTAATGCCAGTAGAATTTTATGGTCCTGCTAAAATCAATGGACTTTTAAACAACCAGCTGAATTTCACAGCCTGCATCCAGTGTGGCAGGCCATAAAATCCCACATCCAATCTTTATCTATTGGGGATAATCAAATTAAATCCTAACAATTATGTCCTAATCTGTTCTCAGGTAAAAGTAAGACAAAATCATTCCAAATCAACCCTGCACTTGTCTGCTTCCATTTCACAAACTGTTTCCTTTTTGATGCTTCCCTCACGTATAGTGGGATCTATTCAAATGACTAAACTCTAAGAAGGTACTAGATTATCTCATTCATGACCCATCAATAAACCTTTTGCAAGAGACCAGAGACTTAATCCAAGGTTAATCAACAACAGGCCCAATTCTAATCAGTTTTTCTAATCAGTTGCCTAAGTGGTTGGAGCTGATTAAAATTGTTGCAATGGAAATTCTATGTCTCTGCCGTGTTTATTTTTCCCTTTTCAGTTCAATGTGCATTTTACACAACTGCTGCTCCTGATTTGATTTGGATAAACAGCCAGAGTTTCAACACTATTGCAATCACGGCCAAAATAAAAGTGCACTCTTCATTCAGTGTTTTCCAGAATGATCTTTTGAGTTTTGTGTCTGACTTTGTAGAGATGTGCATGTGTGTAATTTCCTGGTGATCTGTCCTGGAATGTCAAAAGGTAATCTCAGATGTGCCATCTTTCGTATGAAAACATTGTCAGGTAGACAGGCAGATAAAACTGTGAGAGAAAACTGAATCCATTGCAAACACAGAGACTCATTAGGTCGGGGCTGGGTCAGAGGAACAGCAGTTCCTGTTCTGGCTGAGGGGGATTTGGGACCTGCCCCCTCATTCTGCCCCAGGAGTGGGAGAGCTGTGGAAAACCACAAATGCCAAGGAAATTGCTCAAGGTGAAGCAATATCTGGCACTGAGCCAAGGAGCTGCCACACACCACTCGCACACTCACTTGGCATTAGGTATTGGATAGCCTTTAGAGTGAAGATTTGATTATTGTGCTTATTAATAGGTCCACATGTGATGTGTCACACATTGGTTCACGATCTGGATAGTCATGACAAAGCGTAACTTCTGAAACAACAAACCCAGTGTTAAACTGACAATATACTCACACTGCGACTAGTTTCAGAGTTAGATAACAAGCATTTTTTTGGAAAACGTTTTTGCTAAATTTTCCAGTCCAGTTACACTAATGTTCCCCTGTGGCAGCTAAGTTACCAAATCAACTGTTAAATGTTTTATTTTAAATCAGCTTAATTGGTGAAATAATTTCACTTGATTTTTGCTGTTGATTTCAGAACCATTTTGCAGAGGCAGTAATTAAGGAACAAAGTCATATACCTGGGAAACTGAAGTTTGCATATTTTAGGTGAAGCATTAAATCAGGAGACAAGGACACTCTCTTCCCTCAAGGACAGATTATCTGGTCATTGCCACATTGTTGTTTGTGGGAGCTTGCTGTGCATAAATTGGCTCCCATCTTTCCTGCATTACAACAGTGACTACACTTCCAAAAAGTACATCATTGGCTGTTAAAGAATTTCTGTATGTCCTGAAGTTGTGAAAGGTGTTCCATCTTGGGTGAGGTGTCCACGTGGGGTTTCTGTAAGGTTTGCCTGCAGCCTAAGAGCTCTGCCATAAACCGTTATTTGTTAAAAACCACACGGATCTATCTACATCTCAGAACCTGACACAAGGCTGAACTCCTTCTTCCCATTGGATCTCAGTTACTTAGCCATTAAGTACCATCCTAAACTCCAACTTCAATCACAGATCCTGGATCGTTGTCTTACAGGATTGGTTATCCAGGAGAAGTTAGAAGAATTAAAACCAATTCTTGGGTATACCTGGATCCCCACTGGACCTCCAGACAACCCTCCCAAACTCCTGATTAACACACACCCTCCCCCAATTACTCTCTTGCCCTCCCTCAACCTCCTGATTATTCCCCCACTTCCCTAACTACCCTCCAGAACCACCCCTTCCCCTCCACCACTAAACTCCTGGACTGCTGTCTTGACCACCTGACCTCTTGACTATCCCAATTTCCTCTCCAGACCACCCCTCTGACGCCTCCTCCCCCTACAAACTGCCAACTACATCTCACCACCCCCCCCCCCCCCCCCCCGCCCAGTTAACTCTCAACCCCTCCACTAACCACCCAATCCCTCCACTGATCAACTTCCACCCGAACCCACTCCCCCGTCCCAGTCCCACCCACTTATCACACTTACCATCTTCCTGGCTCCTCAAAGTGGCTGGACCTTTAAACATACCTGCTTTATGGCAACAGGTGTTGTAAAGAAAGGGAGCGTGGCTCCATATCTCCCAATGATGCTGCACTTAACGAACAGTCACGGGAACCTGGACTTTTTTCACCCATCCTGAGTCTGAAGATCGGGCGAGGATGGTGCCAGTCCAACAATGATAAAAGCAGCAGTGCACAACCTGGCTGCCACTGCCACTCCTCGGAAACTCCAGCCCAATGTAACTCGAGAGAAACATTTCAAATCGGTTTGTTGCTTGTGCCTTCAGAATTGTGAAGCTTTCGTTACACCTGAATTCTACAGCCAATTGGGAATGATTGGACTGGCCCCATTCTAAGTGTTTGATTTGAGATGCTTCCCCTGGTGTACAAATACACAGGAATGAAGGAGCGATAATAAAATCACAAATAAAACACTCTCTCCGACATTGTGGGACACGTGCTCAGGAATTCCAACTCTTAGTTTCACACTGCTCCTGTTCCAGCTCACATCAGTTTATATAAGTTTAACCTGCACCACCAGGTAAGCACTAACCTGGAAACTAGCGTTTAACTCCCTTTGCAAGATTGCAGAACCATTTTGCTAATAGGAATACCTCAGTGACGAATACTTTGAGGAAATTCCAGGCCTTTCGATTTTATTCTTATCGATGTGAACTCAATGACTCTGGCACAACAAAACCAGATTTTTCTTTCAACAAAATACTGAATGGTTTGCAATGAAACTATTTTCTCCATTCTGTCTCTGTATCGCTGATGTATTGCACATTATTTTGGTAAGCGATGGAAATGAGAAATATAATTAAAAGGAAACTTTACATTTTCTTTTTCTGAGGAATCTGAGAAGGGATTTTTTTCTATTGGTTAATTTATTTATTTTAACTGATTTCATTACATTTCTGATTTGTAATCAACACAAATTCAAACCGAGGTGGGGGGGGGTGGGGGGGGGCGTTGCGGGGGGGGGGGGGGGAGAGGGGGGGGTGGCGGGGGGGTGGGGGGGCGGGGGGGGTGGCGGGGGGGTGGGGGGGGGGCGGGGGGGTGGCGGGGGGGGGGGGGTGGAATTCAAACTCTGCCTAAACAGGAAGGTTTACATTCTTTAAAAATTATTTCATGTGATGTGGATGTCGCTGGCTAGACCAGCATTTGTTGCCCATGAACCGCTGCAGTCCATGTAGTGTAGGTACACCCACAATACTGTTAGGGAGGGAGTTCCAGGATTTTAACCCAGCAATGGTGAAGGAACGGTGATATATTTCCATGTCAGGATGCAGTGACTCGGAGGTGCTCTACCAGGTGATGGTGTTCCCAGGTATCTGCTGCTCTTGTCCTTCCAGATGGCAGTGGTTGTGGGTTTGGCCTTGGGACCCATGGTGAGTTGCTGCAGAGCTTCTGGTAGATGGTACACATGGCTGCCACTGTTCATCAGTGGTAGAGGAAGTGAATGTTGACGATGGTGGATGGGATGGCAGTCAAGTGGGCTGCTTTGTCCTGGATGGTGGTGAGCTTCTTGAGTGTTTTTGAAGCTGCACCCATCCAGGCAAGTGGAATGTATTCCATCACAATAAACAGGGGCGCAAGAATAAAAGGATTAAGAGCAGGAGTAGGCCATCCGGCGACTTGAGCCTGCCCCACCATTTGATAAGGTCATGTACAATCTGATGGTGGGCCAGAATCCACTTCCTATCTGCCCCCATAAAATCTGACTCCTTTATGAACCAAAAATCTGTCAAACTTAAACTTGGTTAAATTCAATAGCTCAGACTCAATTCTCTCTGGGAAAAGAATTCCACAAAATGACAACTCTGAGAAAAAAAAATCTCCTCATCTCAGTCTTAAATGGAGGTCCCTAATTTTTGTGCTGTCTTGTCCTGGATTCTTCCACAAGGAGAAACATCTTCCCAGCATCCACCCTGTCAAGTGCCTTGATGATTTTTTTCAATAAGATCACATCTCATTCTTCTAAACTCCAGTGGACACAGGCCCAACATACTCAACCTTTCCTCATAAGACAATCCTTTATCCCAGGAATCATTTGAGTGTATTTTCTCTGAATTGTCTCTAATGCAATATATCCTTTCTTAAATCTGAAGAATGTTCCAGCTAGATTCACCTGCTGTAATAACATATCCCTACTTGTATATTCCATTCCCCTTACAATAAGCACCAACATTTCATTCACTTTCCTAATCATTTTCTGTTCCTGCATATTAGCTTTTTGGGATTCATGTACCAGGACACCCAGGTCCCTCTGTAACACTGAGCTCTGCAATCTCTCTCTATATAAATAATATACTGCTTTCCTATTCTTCCTGCCAAAGTGGACAAGTTACAGTATAATCCCCCTGCCAGATTTTTCCCCACTCACTTAAACTATCTAAAATATCTTTAAGACCACTTATGTCTTCTTTCCTACCCATTGTTGTGTCATCAACAACATTAACTACCACGTACTGGCTCCCTTCGTTTCTATCATTGATATATATCAGCACTTTTTGAGGTCCCAGCACTGATTCCTGCGGCACTCTGCTAGTTACAACTTGCAAACCTGAAGATGACCCATTTATCCTTATTCACTGCTTCCTATTAGCTAACCAATCCTCTAAACCCAAACTAAAATGTTACCACCTACACACTTCTGATTTATGCCTTGTGGACAGGCTTTAGGGAATCATGAAGTAAGTTACTTGCCACAGAAGATCTGATTTGTTTGTTTATCCCCAGTATCGCTGTGCCTGATCCAGTTCAGCTTCTGGTCAATGGGAACCTCCAGGATGTTGATAGTGGGGGATTCAGTGATGGCAATGCCATTGAATGTCAAGGGGAGGTGGTTAAATTCTGAATGTTGACCAGGTCCAGTGCCCCTGACATTGGGCTTTAGGTCTGATTTAAATGGAGTTAATGACAAGGATATTGATGTTGTTTAAATGAAGCTGGAGGTTGTGGGATGAGAGGGGAGGAGAGAATGGGGTTTGGCTTGTGGGCTGTGATATAATCGGCAAGGGGTGCAGCAGAGAGCGAGGTTGTGGGGTTGGGAGGTGGGTAGGTGAGTGGGGGGCGTTTTGGGTAGCGGCTCAAATGCCACTTCTCCCGAACCACAGACTCCCTATAGTACAGATGGAGGACATTTGGCCCATCGCATTTGCACTCACTGTTCGAAAGAGCATTGTACCTAGGCCCAGAGGCTCCACCCCCCCCCCCCCCCCCCTCAAACCTTGTCCCCATAATCCTGGGCATTTCGCCAAAGCTAAGCCACCTAACCCGCACATAGAACATAGAACATAGAACATAGAAAGCCACAGCACAAACAGGCCCTTCGGCCCACAAGTTGCGCCGATCACATCCCCACCTCTAGGCCTATCTATAGCCCTCAATCCCATTAAATCCCATGTACTCATCCAGAAGTCTCTTAAAAGACCCCAACGAGTTTGCCTCCACCACCACCGACGTCAGCCGATTCCACTCACCCACCACCCTCTGAGTGAAAAACTTACCCCTGACATCCCCCCTGTACCTACCCCCCAGCACCTTAAACCTGTGTCCTCTCGTAGCAACCATTTCAGCCCTTGGAAATAGCCTCTGAGAGTCCACCCTATCCAGACCCCTCAACATCTTGTAAACCTCTATCAGGTCACCTCTCATCCTTCGTCTCTCCAGGGAGAAGAGACCAAGCTCCCTCAACCTATCCTCATAAGGCATGCCCCCCAATCCAGGCAACATCCTTGTAAATCTCCTCTGCACCCTTTCAATGGCTTCAACATCTTTCCTGTAATGAGGTGACCAGAACTGCGCGCAGTACTCCAAGTGGGGTCTAACCAGGGTCCTATAAAGCTGCAGCATTATCTCCCGACTCCTAAACTCAATCCCTCGATTAATGAAGGCTAGTACGCCATACGCCTTCTTGACCGCATCCTCCACCTGCGAGGCCGATTTAAGAGTCCTATGGACCCGGACCCCAAGGTCCTTCTGATCCTCTACACTGCTAAGAATGGTACCCTTCATTTTATACTGCTGCTCCATCCCATTGGATCTGCCAAAATGGATCACCACACACTTATCCGGGTTGAAGTCCATCTGCCACTTCTCCGCCCAGTCTTGCATTCTATCTATGTCTCGCTGCAACTTCTGACATCCCTCCAAACTATCCACAACACCACCTACCTTGGTGTCGTCAGCAAACTTACCAACCCATCCCTCCACTTCCTCATCCAGGTCATTTATGAAAATGACAAACAGCAAGGGTCCCAGAACAGATCCCTGGGGCACTCCACTGGTCACTGACCTCCATGCAGAGAAAGACCCCTCCACAGCCACTCTCTGCCTTCTGCAGGCAAGCCAGTTCTGGATCCACAAGGCAACAGCCCCTTGGATCCCATGCCCTCTCACTTTCTCAAGAAGTCTTGCATGGGGGACCTTATCGAACGCTTTGCTGAAGTCCATATAGACCACATCCACCGCTCTTCCTTCGTCAATGTGCTTGGTCACATTTTCAAAGAACTCAACCAGGCTCGTAAGGCACGACCTGCCCCTGACAAAGCCGTGCTGACTACTTTTGATCATACTAAACTTCTCTAGATGATCATAAATCCTGTCTCTCAGGATCCTCTCCATCAACTTACCAACCACTGAGGTTAGACTCACCGGTCGGTAATTTCCCGGGCTGTCCCTGTTCCCTTTCTTGAATATAGGGACCACATCCGCAATCCTCCAATCCTCCGGAACCTCTCCCGTCTCCATCGACGATGCAAAGATCATCGCCAAAGGCTCCGCAATCTCCTCCCTCGCCTCCCACAGTAACCTGGGGTACATCCCATCCGGTCCCGGCGACTTACCAACCTTGAGGCCATTCAATAGTTCCAACACATCCTCTTTCTTTATGTCCACATGCTCGATCCTTTCTGTCCTCCGCAATCCAGCAGTACAACCACCCAGATCCCTTTCCACCGTGAATACCGAGGTAAAGTATTCATTAAGCACCTCCGCCATTTCTAACGGTTCCGCACAAACTTTTCCCCCTTCACCTTTTAAGGGTCCTATGCCTTCACATCTCATCCTTTTACTCTTGACATATTTGTAGAAAGCCTTGGGATTCTCCTTAATCTTACCCGCCAAGGTCTTCTCATGACCCCTTCTCGCTCTCCTAATTTCCTTCTTAAGCTCCTTCCTACATCGCGTATACTCCTCTAAATCCTTAACACCTCCTAGCTCTCTGAACCTTCTGTACACCTCTCTTTTCTTATTCACCAGGTTCATCACAACCTTCGTGCACCACGGTTCCCGTACCCTACCAACACCCCCCTGTCTCATCGGAACGTTGTCATGCAGAGCTCCAGACAAACATTCCTTGAAAATCCTCCACTTTCCTTCGGTACTTTTCCCCAAGAATGCCTCCTTCCAATTTACCCGTCTAATTTCCTCCCTGATGACACTGTATTTCCCTTTACTCCAGAGAAACACTTTCCTAGCCTGCCTGACCCTATCTCTTTCCAATGCTATCGTGAAGGAGATAGAATTATGATCGCTATCCCCAAGATGCTCACCCACCGAGAGATCCTCCACCTGTCCAGGTTCATTAGCCAGCACCAGATCAAGAACAGCCTCTCCTCTAGTAGGCTTATCCACATACTGTGTCAGGAAACTCTCCTGGACACACCTAACAAACTCCTCTCCATCCAAACCCCTAGCCCTAGGGATATTCCAATCTATGTTTGGGAAATTAAAATCTCCCATCACGACAACTCTGTTATTCCTACATCTCTCCAGGATCTGTTTCCCCATCTGCTCCTCAACATCTCTGTTACTATTGGGCGGCCTATAGAAAACACCCAGCAAAGTTACCGACCCCTTCCTGTTCCTAACCTCCACCCACAGAGATTCCGTAGTCAGTCCCTCCACGGCGTCCACCTTCTCTACAGCCGTGACACTATCCCTGATCAACAGTGCCACTCCCCCCCCTCTCTTGCCTCCCTCCCTGTCCTTCCTGAAACATCTAAAACCCGGCACCTGAAGCACCCAGTCCTGTCCCTGAGACATCCAAGTCTCCGTAATGGCCACCACATCACAATTCGAAGCAGCAATCCACGCTCCAAGCTCATCCACTTTATTCACTACACTCCTGGCATTAAAATAGACACATCTCAGACCTTCAGCCTGAGCACTTCCCTTCTCCCTCACTCGTCTAACCTCCCTCTTACCCTGTCTACATTCCTTATCTATTTGCGAGCTAACCTCCTCGCTCTCAGTCCCCTCATTTCTATTCCCTCCCCCCAACCTTTCTAGTTTAAAGTCTCACCAGTAGCCTTAGCCAACCTTCCCGCCAGGATATTGGTCCCCCTGGGATTCAAGTGCCACCCGTCTTTTTTAAACAGGTCACACCTGCCCCTAAAGAGGTCCCAATGATCCAAGTACCCAAATCCTTGTCCCTTGCTCCAGTCCCTCAGCCACGCATTAATTCTCCACCGATTCCTGTTCTCACTCTCCCGCGGCACAGGCAGCAATCCCGAGATTACTACCTTTGCACATCTTTGGAGTGTGGGAGGAAATGGAAGTACCTGGAGGAAACCCATGTAGTCACTGGGAGAATGCGCAAACTCCATACAGACAGTCACCTAAGGCCAAAATCAAACCCGAGTCCCTGGTGCTGTGAGGCAGCAGTGCCAACCACTGTGCCACCGTAAAGAGGCTAAAACCTGTTACACGCATGGGCTCAGGACAATGATTTCTTTACTTAATTAAAATGAGAAACAGCCCACTTCTAATCGTAAGCATTCATCAAAGCTAGGAGGCTGGGAACACACGAAGCAAGTGTGGAATACAAGGAAAGTAGAAAGAAACTTAAGCAAGGAGTAAGGAGGGCTAAAAGGCATCACGAAAAAGCATTGGCCAGCAGGATTAAGGAAAATCCCAAGGCTTTTTATACATATATAAAGAGCAAGAGGGTAGCCAGGGAGAGGGTTGGCCCCACTCAAGGACAAGGGAGGGAATCTATGCGTGGAGCCAGAGGAAATGGGCGAGGTATTAAATGAGTACTTTGCATCAGTATTCACCAAAGAGAAGGACTTGGTGGATGATGAGTCTGGGAAAGGATGTGTAGATAGTTTGGGTCATGTTGAGATCAAAAAGGAGGAGGTATTGGGGTTCTTGAGAAACATTAAGGTAGCCAAGTCCCCAGGGCCTAATGGGATATACCCCAGAATACTGAGAAAGACAAGGGAGGAAATTGCTGGGGCCTTGAGAGAAATCTTTGTATCCTCACTGGCTACAGGGGAGGTCATGATGTGGAGATGCCGGCGTTGGACTGGGGTAAACACAGTAAGAAGTCTCACAACACCAGGTTAAAGTAAACCATATCTTTAACCTGGTGTTGTGAGACTTCTTACAGGGGAGGTCCCAGAGGATTGGAGAATAGCCAATGTTGTTCCTTTGTTTACGAAGGGTAGCAAAAATAATCCAGGTAATTACAGGCCGGTGAGCCTTACATCAGTGGTAGCGAAATTATTGGAGAGGATTCTTCGAGACAGGATTTATTCCCACTTGGAAATAAGTGGGCGTATTAGTGAGAGGCAACATGGTTTTGTGAAGGGGAAGTCGTGTCTCACGAACTTGATCGGGTTTTTTGAGGAAGTGACGAAGATGATTGATGAGGGTAGGGCAGTGGATGTTGACTACATGGACTTCAGTAAGGACTTTGACAAGGTCCCTGAAGGCAGACTGATGCAGAAGGTGAAGTTGCATGGGATCGGAGGTGAGCTGGCAAGGTAGATACAAAAATGGCTTGGTCAAAGAAGACAGAGGGTAGCAGTGGAAGGGTGCATTTCTGAATGGAGGGCTGTGACAAGTGGCGTTCCTCAGGGATCAGTGCTGGGACCTTGGCTGTTGTTATATATATAAATGATTTGGAGGAAAATATAACTGGTTTGATTCGTACGTTTGCGGACGACACAAAGTTTGGTGGATTTGCGGACAGCAATGAGGACCATCAGAGGATACAGCAGGATGTAGATCAGTTGGAGACTTGGACGGAGAGATGGCAGGTGGAGTTTAATCCGGACAAATGTGAGGTAATGCATTTTGGAAGGTCTAATACAGATAGGAAATATACAGTAAATGGCAGACCCCTTAAGAGTATTGATAGGCAAAGGGATCTGAGTGTACAGGTACAGAGGTCACTGAAAGGGGCAATGCAGGTGGAGAAGGTAGTCAAGAAGGCATCCAGCATGCTTGCCTTCATCAGCCGGGGCATTGAGTTTAAAAATTGGCAAGTCATGTTGCAGCTTTATAGAACCTTAGTTAGGCCGCACTTGGAATATAGTGTTCAATTCTGGTCGTCACACTACCAGAAGGATGTGGAGGCTTTGGAGAGGGTACAGAAAAGATTTACCAGGATGTTGCCTAGTATGGAGGGCATTAGCTATGAGGAGAGGTTGGAGAAACTTGGTTTGTTCACTGGAACGACGGAGATTGATGGGTGACCTGATAGAAGTCTACAAGATTATGAGAGGCATGGACAGAGTGGATAGTCAGAAGCTTTTTCCCAGGGTGGAAGAGTCAATTACTAGGGGGCACAGGTTTAAGGTGCGAGGGGCAAGGTTTAAAGGAGATTTATGAGGCAGGTTTTTTACATAGAGGGCGGTGTGTGCCTGGAACTCATTGCTGGGGGAGGTAGTGGAAGCGGATACAGTAATGACTTTTAAGGGGCGTCTTGACAAATACATGAATAGGATGGGAATAGAGGGATATGGTCCCCGGAAGGGTAGGGGATTTTAGTTCAGTCGGGCAGCATGGTTGGTGCAGGCTTGGAGGGCCGAAGGGCCTGTTCCTGTGCTGTAATTCTCTTTGTTCTCTTTGTTTGTTCATAACCATGCTCACACTGCCAGCCTACCATGCTGATGCTTCATTAAGCCACATTGTGCCAAAAGAATGGGTGCTGTGCCCCAGAATTTATCGACCATCATCTCTGAGTTTCCAATATAATTTCAGAAACTCGATATGTTTATTACATTGAAGACTTAGTGAGTAACCTTGGCACAGTGGAGATTCAGGCTTGTACAGTGCATGATTTTCCAATGATTCAAATGAATAGTCAGTAAACTATTGTGTGAAGATCCAAATCTCCAATGTCCGTTATTGGCCACACCAACTGTGGAGCAGCTTTGGAGAGTTAGAGAAGTCAGGACACAAGTTAAAGTCACTGAATATATCCTTTTTTAATAAAACGTTACATTGTTCATCTGCAAAAGATTTTCTCTTTTGCATTGGCTTCTTTACCAGTAACTGTAAACATCTGATTTGCTTATTCAATCCGTTCACCAAGCTGCTGGGTTAATGTTGCTTTTAAAATACTTTTGAAATGAATCTTAACAAGCAACTGTCAACATTTTCATATTAATACCCGAAAAAATTACCTTCAAAACATCCCCATCAAAATGGGATGATAGAAATGTAGATTTAAATACATTAAATTAAAATATTCTTGTCTGTGGACAGCTGTTTACTGACATGGGTGGATTCAATGTACAAACACCTCAAAATTCATTCCTGGCATTCTGACACACCAGAAAGACTAATGAAGCTAAATGTCTCGAAAAGACATATGAGAAAGTTGTCAGGCAGTTTGCCCTCTCCCAGAGCCGTTTTTGCTGTCATTGACTCAGACTTTGCAATTTTCACTGATTGTTGAGTTTAGTTGTGTCAGCACAACCATCACTACAAACCATCACAGTGATAACCAGCCTCTTCCTTTTCAGTTTGCTGAGACTCAGAATGTCTGAAATAACTTTACCAGCAGAAAAAGTGAGGCACTGCGTATATCCATACTCCCTGATTGCATTATAGTTCACAACACAACTCATTCACTCAGGACAGAAACCTTGGAATGAAACTTACTGCTCCAGTCAGAAAGACAGCAGTAAATCATTGCACGCAGATTAGACATTATGGGCGGGATTTTATGGCCTCACTTGACCTGAGACCGGAAAATCCCACCTGAGGTCAGCAGACATTTCTATTGTCCACCCCTCGCCCGCTCCGATCCCGTGGTGGGCGGGGCAGTAGAATTCCAGCATATCTAACCTTTCATTAAAATTGTTTTTTTCAGCATAATTTTCATGTTCCAGCTGTGGGCCCAAGTCCCACTCTGGAGACCTGAGCTCCTCACTCCGGGCCCACTCTCCAGTGCAGTGCTCAGGGTGTGCTGCACTGTCTTTCTGAACGGGGCCGGCGGGAATGGAGAATGTGGCGCCCAGCCAAAAACTCCATTCACTGCAGCGGGACTGGAGAATGCCAGCTGCGGGCGAGGTCAGAGACTCCCGGCTAACATCTCTGATGCTGCTGGTTGTGGGGGCTTGCTTGTACAAATTTGTTGCAATATTTCTGACCTTAGAAAAGTTCCAAAACCTCAGAGAGATTCCATTGGTTGTAAAGCACTTTGGAGCATCTTAAGGTTGTGGAAGGAGCTTTATGAATGCAAGTTTTTCCTTTGAATTGCAAACATGACAATAAATATAAGAAAAACCAAAATGAATAACTGCAATGTAGTCGTTACTTCGACTAACGAGTGACAGCAAGGTATAATGTAGGGAAATCAAAGCGAGCAGGAGGGATCCAGAAACTTCCCCCACTCACACTGGTCAGTTTAACCTGGCGCTGAGGTGGAAGACCAGTGGTGAAGCAGGCTTGGGGCTCCGAATGATTCACTCCTGCTCCTATTCCTGATGTTCCCAGTTTCAAAATTTCTTCGAGCATACATTGGAAATTACAAGATCCAGAGTAAACCAACATCACAGAGCGTAAATACAAGGTGTGTACGCGTTTAGAGGAATTTTTAAAAACTGAAGCTTCATATAAAGAGGAATCTTCATTGAAAAGGCAACAGTAATATTTTGATCAGTATGTTTGCTATCAAATTAACCAAAAGGAAAGGTCACTCAGACAGGCCTCTCTCGTTAGCTCCGATTTTCTGATTGATGTCTGCTTCAGGGAGCGAGATGACTTGACCTTTACTGCACTGACACCGCTTAGAATCTGGTGCCAGGCTCATTAATACAGTGGTCCCTGGCATTGTGTGATTGAAGGTAGCCCTTTGCTGGGCAGGACAGTTGGTGCTGAATTGAATGTGACAGTAAAAATACTGTCGGTGAAGTTGCTGTAATGTCAGAACCTCTCCAATCAGGTTTCCAACACAGGATAAAAACAGCCAGTATCACCATCACAGAAACATCCTTATTTACTGTGTTCAGGATAAATCACTGCTTATTATCCTGGTCAAACAGTCTGCAGCCTTTGAACACATCATTCTCCAGCAACTCCTCTCCAATGCTGCCCACTTCACTGAGACTGCTCTAAGCTGATTCTGTTCTTACACATTTAACCATAGCCATATCTGACAAAGGGTCATCCAGACTCGAAATGTTGGCTCATCCTCTCTCCACAGATGCTGTCAGAACTGCTCAAATTTTCTGTTTTTGTCTCAGATTCCAGCATCCGCAGTATTTTGCTTTTAACTAGAGCCAGATGTTCTGCTCTCATTGCTTGGAGTCCCACAGGGATCAATCTTCTAAACCCTCCTGATGGTGGATAGATCATTAAACACGTCCAAGGCATGGGCCATTGAAAACATAACACAAATATTTACAGGAGCGAGATGGAATTCATTAGTTTAATGTCATTATCCAATTTGACTCAGCAATATTCTACTTGAGATACAGTGGCATAAAAATGAGACTTTTTTGTACAAACTTCATCTGACAGTACCAGATTCAGGCTGAAATCTTTGGCCGTTCTTGCCAATGGGATTCTGTAATCCTGCCAGCAGAGTACCCCCTGCCATGGGATTCCCAGCCGCGTGGGGTGGCTTTATTTGGAATTCCCATTGACAGTGGCGGGACCAGGCCCAGTGAATGGCACACGGCCTACCCTCACTGTCAAATCACTAAGGAAAGACCAGAGAATCTCATTGTCAAAGTCAATTGTTGGAAAATTAATGCCTGGATGAGTGCAGCTCCAACAACACTCAAGGAACATAACACCATCCAGGGCAAAGCCTCTTGACTGGCCACATTCACCATCTGAAACATTCACTCTGCACACAGATGCACTATGGCAGCATCATCCACAAGATGGACTGCAACAACTCACTAAGCCTCCTGTAACAGCATGCTCCAAACCCACAATGGACAAGGGCAGTATATATATATTGTCACTAACATGGTAATCACAGAAAATGACTCATCTTCAAAGACTAAGAACATTCTGGAAGAATTTCTGTTCAGAAGACTATCTTAAAAGTGAATGCAGGATTTTGATTGCTGATCATAGAAAAGAGATATTTTACAGAAGAGAAGGTATTTAAGCAGATTTAAAGAAGCTGATAAGACTTAGGCCCCAGGGGAATGCGTACAAAAGCGGTCACATGATATTTTATGGCTGAGAAAAAACATGCATGGAAAACTGTTGAAAAGTTAGTTTTGAATTTGCTTTGAGAACAGGAGGGACCAACTCCTGGTGAAAAGAAGGCAGCAGCCTGTTTACAGCCCACAGCCGGAATATAAGTTGCTGCGAGTTGCTCTACGTGCTGGGATTGATCACCTGCGAATGTTCCTCAAACCCTCTGAACAGCGATTGCTTGGCAGATCAGCGTATAACCCAAAACCATTTCAGCAACTCCACCATCTTTCCTTTCCCCATGAACCATTTACCTTTAATCTCTGGCAGCATTCCACCTCTGGCAGAGTGTTTCTTGTTTTCTTTTGGTGTGTGCGAGTGTGTGTGTCTGTCTGTTTGTGTGTGTGTGCATGCATGCATGTGTGTGCACATGTGTGTGCATTCACTGCCGTGGGACCAGAGAATCCCGGCCGCGGGCAAGGTCGGAGAATCCCAGTCTCAGTGAGGTCAGAGAATCCCAGCCATGGATGAGGTCGGAGAATCCCAGCCCTGGGCGAGGTCGGAGAATCCCAGCCTAAGGCGAGGTCGGAGAATCCCAGCTGCGGGCGAGTTCGGAGAATCCCAGCCACGGGCGAGGTCGGAGAATCCCAGTCGCAGCGAGGTCGGAAAATCCCAGCTGCAGATGAGGTCGGAGAATCCCAGCCCCAGGCGAGGTCGGAGAATCCCAGTCGGCACGGTAGCACAGTGGTTAGCCCTGCTGCTTCACAGCTCCAAGGTCCCGGGTTCGATTCCCGGCTCGAGTCACTGTCTGTGTGGAGTTTGCACATTCTCCTCGTGTCTGCGTGGGTTTCCTCCGGGTGCTCCGGTTTCCTCCCACAGTCCAAAGATGTGCGGGTTAGGTTGATTGGCCAGGTTAAAAATTGCCCCTTAGAGTCCTGAGATGCGTAGGTTAGAGGGATTAGTGGGTAAATATGTGGGACTAAGGCCTGGGTGGGATTGTGGTCGGTGCAGACTCGATGGGCCGAATGGCCTCCTTCTGCACTGTCGGGTTTTTATGATTTCTAATCCCAGCTGCGGGCGAGGTCGGAGAATCCCAGGCCCGGGCGAGGTCGGAGAATCCCAGCCACGGGCGAGGTCGGAGAATCCCAGCTGCGGGCGAGGTGGGAGAATCCCAGCCACAGGTGAGGTCGGAGAATCCCAGCCACGGGTAAGGTCGGAGAATCCCAGCCACGGGCAAGGTCGGAGAATCCCAGTCGCGGATGAGGTCGGAGAATCCCAGCCGCGGATGAGGTCGGAGAATCCCAGCCACGGGCAAGGTCGGAGAATCCCAGTCGCGGATGAGGTCGGAGAATCCCAGCTCAATGTCTTTCATGGCCTTAGTTCATCACAAAGTTCTTTAGAGCCAATGAAGTACTTTATGTCCGTATTCACTGATGTGAAGCAGGGGAGAAAGCAGCCAATTTATACACAGCAAACTCCCACAAACGAATCATGTGATAACGGGCAGATTTGTGTGATGTTGATTCTGAGATATAAGTCGGTCAGAATGTGGGGATAATCCACCCCTCATCTTCAAAATAGTACCAATAATATTCATGTCCACCCGAGGGGCTGATACGGACTTAGTTTAACACCTTATCTGAATGTTGACACTGTACCTTCTGAATATAGACCAACTCTGAAATATCATAACATCACAAGTTGAGTGCTCCAGTTACCAGAGGAAGGATTTACAGCTAAATGGAGTATGGCCGGTTAGATTGAAATCCAACTGTTCATTCCCCAGCGTTTTTCAAAATGTCCTTTATTTGAGAAGCTTTTGAAAGGTACACAGATGAGGCAGCAAAGCAATAGAAGTGCCTCTGTCATTCAAACACAGACTTGAGAAATGTCTTTAAAGTGTACACATCGACTGGGAATTTCTTCATTTCTGATTCTGCTACTGCACTGTACGATCACCAGAAACATGGGGAAAGTCCCATTGAGATGTGAGGCAGGAGTTCACACCCCACTTGCGATTAAGTTGTGACAGTACAGTTGGTGCAAGGAAACTGCCGGATACCAATTTCTTTCACTAAATTTTGATTGCATCCCATTCAGCCGAGCCAATGAGTTTGGACTCATTAATCTGAATATTACATATTATGATGTTAACATAAGAAGTCTCACAACACCAGGTTAAAGCCTAACAGGTTTATTTGGAATCATGAGCTTTCGGAGTGCTGTTTCTTCCCCAATGAGTTCTGGTAACGTGTGATTGGTTAAGGTACTTGTATCAAATTCCTTTGTGCATCGTTTTAATGTCAGCATAACCAATTTAAAAATAAATGGGTTAATGCCTGAAGATTGGTAGATTGAACCAGGGTAGGACTTAGTTAATGGTAGAGCGTTGGGGAGAGTTACAGAACAAAGAGATCTAGGGGTACATGTTCATAGCTCCTTGAAAGTGGAGTCACAGGTGGACAGAGTGGTGAAGAAGGCATTCGGCATGCTTGGTTTCATCGATCAGAACATTGAATGCAGGAATTGGGACATCTTGCTGAAGTTGTATGAGACATTGGTAAGGCCACACTTGGAATACTGTGCACAGTTCTGGTCACCCTATTATAGAAAGGATATTATTAAAATAGAAAGAGTGCAGAAAAGATTTACTAGGATGCTACCGGGACTTGATGGTTTGGGTTATAAGGAGAGGCTGGATAGACTGGGACTTTTTTCTCTGGAGCGTAGGAGGCTGAGAGGTGATCTTATAGAGGTCTATAAAATAATGAGGGGCACAGATCAGCTAGATAGTCAATCTATTTTCCCAAAGGTAGGGGAGTCTAAAACTGGAGGGCATAGGTTTAAGGTGAGATGGGAGAGATACAAAAGTGTCCAGAGAGGCAATGTTTTCACACAGAGGTGGTGAGTGTCTGGAACAAGCTACCAGAGGTAGTAGTAGAGGCGGGTACAATGTTGTCTTTTAAAAAGCATTTAGATAGTTACATGGGTAAGATGGGTATAGAGGGATATGGGCCAAATGCAGGCAATTGGGATTAGTTGAGGGATTTTACAAAAAGGTGGCATGGACAAGTTGGGCTGAAGGGCCTGTTTTCATGCTGTAAATCTCTATGACTCTATGACTTTATGCCTTTGTTAAAATTGCTGAAAGAGAAATCTGATCTGATAGTATTATAATATCACAAGGTATAGTTTTCAGACGAAAGTGTTTGGCATTTGGGAATAGATTTTATAGTTTGATTCTTTGGGAGCCTGCATTTAAATTAATGCAGAGAGGATCTGAGTCCAGACTCTGCACATGCACACATGAATTTCTAAAATCCACATTTAGTATTTTCTCCAAACGTTACCTCAATATTATCATACTGAAAAAATACAACATGTTCCAGTTTTTTAATGGAATTTGATATCTTGGAATAATTTTGTTGAAGGAGGAAAAAGACAAGACATTATTCAGTTTGTTTAAAGAAAGGTAATCTCTGGAATTCTCTCCTTAAACCTTCCCATTTCTCTACATCCATTTCTTCCTTTAAGATGTTCCTTCAAACCAACCTCTCTGACAAAGTTTCAGGGAGATGGGGCTTTGGTAGTAATATTTCTGGATGTCAATCCTGGAGTCCAGGCCAATGCTGTGGGGGGTATGGGTTCGAATGCCACCACACCACCACAAAGGTTAAGAGCAGGACTCGAGTCCCTGAGCTTGCTCTATTTGATGAAATTCTGTCTAATCTGATCGAGGTCGCAGCTCCATTTTCCTGTCTGTCAAAAATCTATCTAATTCAGCATTGAATATGATCCCACACAGTTCTCCACCTATCAAATTTTTGCCCACTCACTAAGCATTTCTAAGTTCTTTTGTGGACTCTTTGTGCCCTTCTGACTTCCTTTCCTACCTATCTTTATATCATCAGTAGACTTAGCTATCATGCATTTGGTTCCTTCTTCCAAGTCAATAATATTGATCACAAATAATTGAACCCTCGCCACTGATCCATGTGGAACTTACAATAGCTTGCCAATCCAAAGCTGATCCATTTATCCCTCTCCCTCTCATTCCTATTAGTTAACTGTAATAATTTATAATTCTTGCTCAATGGTTAATAATTATTAAACTAGCTATTCTTTTATTCATGCTTATACGTTACTGCCTACACTATAAGTTCTTATTTTGTGAAATGACCTTTGCTGTGGTGTCTTATCAAAAGCATTTTGAAAATCCAAGTACACCACATCATCAAGTTCCCCTTTATTCATCGTGCTTGTTATTTCTTCAAAGAACTCCAATAAATTTCACAAAACCAGGCTGATTCTACAAGGCAGTGTCCAAAGTAAATGCTTGCTGAGTCAGGTGTCTGGAGGTTCCACCTCCGACCCTTCCTTGGCCGGTTTCCTCTGGACAGGGAGATAGTGGGCCCTGGCACCATGAAGAAAACAGCTGGCAGTAGCATGGGATCATCGAAAGCCCAGCCCAGATTAGTTTCTTTATTTGCATCGTGACAGCCAGGCTATTCAGTTTACAGTGACTCTATGGAGGCATTATCCATGGATTGGAGGCGGGAAGGATTTAAAAGGTCACCTGGATCAATGCTTCATATTGTTCAAAAATATTGTAGTTGATTCCTTTACAAATTTTGCAAACTTTTAAAAGTCCTCAAACATTCTAATAAAACAATCACAGATTCTACAGGCATTTTAAAGAAATTACAAATTTCCCTCCTGTACTGCTTCTGGGTCAAAGGTCATCGCAGAGCTCTCACCAACAAAGTTAAAGGTTATCACAATGGGGCAAATGGAAGGGGCATTGCGCCAAGGACTACCTCAGTCAGTATGGGGACTGAATCTGCACTGTCACGTGTGTTACTGTGCTTCACACTGCACAAAAACTGCCCCATCCGAACTATTTGACCTACAAAGGTTCCAATCAATATTTGGAAAGTTAAAGTCCCCCATGACAACTACCCTGTGAGCCCCACACATATTCATAATCTGCTTAGCAATTTCTTCCTCCACATCTCTATTACTATTTGGGGGCCTATAGTAAACTCCTAACAACATGACCGCTCCTTTCCATTTCTAACCTCAGCCCATATTACCTCAGTGTGCAGATCCCCCTCGAAGTGCCTTTCCGCAGCCGTTAAACTATCCTTGATTAACAATGCCACTCCTCCACTTCTTTTACCATCTTCCCTACACTTAGTGAAACATCTATACCCCGGAATGTCCAACAACCATTCCTGTCCTTGTTCTACCCACGTCTCCGTAATGGCCACAACATCGTAGTCCCAAGTATCAATCCACGCCCCAAGTTCATCTACCTTGTTCCGGATGCTCCTTGCATTGAAGTAGACACACTTCAACCCACCTTCCTGTCTACCGGTACCCACCCTTGACCCTGATACCTTCCCCAATACCTCACCACCCTCACTGACTTCTGGACTACAACTCCTTTTCCCACTCCCCTGACAAATTAGTTTAAACCCCCCTGAAGAGCCGTAACAAATTTCCCTCCTAGATATTGGTGCCCCTCTGGTTCAGGTGCACCCCTTCCTGTTTGTACAGGTCCCACCTTCCCCAGAATGTGTTCCAATTATCCACGTATCTGAAACCCTCCCTCCTACACCATCCCTGCAACCACATGTTTAACTGCACTCTCTCCCTGTTCCTCAACTCGCTATCACGTGGCACCGGCAACGTACCAGAGATGACCACATGTTTTGTCTTGGCTCTCAGCTTCCAGCCCAGCTCCAGAAATTCCTGCTTTAAATCCCTGTCCCTTCTCTTACCTATGTCATTGGTACCAATGTGTACCACGACTTGTGACTGTTTCCCCTCCCCCTTCAGAATCCGGAAAACACGGTCTGAGACGTCACGGACCTTAGCATCCGGTAGGCAACATACCATCCGTGAATCTCTTTTACTGCCACAGAACCTCCTATCTATCCCTCTAACTAACGAGTCCCCAATAACTATTGCCCTCCCGCTCTGCCCCTTACCCTCCCGAGCCACAGAGACGGACACAGTGCTGGAGATCCTCTCACTGCGGCTCACCACTGGTATATCATCCCCCTCAACCGTATCCAAAGCGGAATACTTGTTGCTAAGGGGAACGACCACCGGGGATCCCTGCACAGACTGCTTCCTCCCAGCCCCTCTCACCGTCACCCATCTGTTTTCATTCCTCGGAGTAACTGTATCCCTAAACTCATCCTTAATGAGTTATCTTGCAACAATGCAAGTGTGACCTTGAAGGTGATCGGAGAGAGGAAGTAACTAGCAGTGGAGGTAAAAAGATGAACAGAAAGTGTATTGAGGAGTATATTGATATAGTTAAGAGGTAACAGAGTATACGAGGTGTTAAATTCAATCCTGACAATGGATGGAAGCACAGGATAGATTGTGAGAAGTATCAAAGGAGAAGGGACAGATCTCTGCACCCTAGCACAGACCCAGTATCCCTGCTTTACTAACTGTCGGTTAGCATGCACTGAGTGGGCTGCATGGAGAGATGGATAACAAAAGGTCCAGAGGCAGACAAAGTGACACAAGGAAGTTCTTTACAAACATTGTGTGTGAATTGTTTAGATTGATAGGGAAGGTTGCTGTGCCCCATGACTCCGCAATAAACACGGAGGTCTGACCAAGGTTCCAAAATGTTTGCATTGCAGCTTCACAGTCCCAGCTGCCAACTCGACCATAACCTTCCTTGTTTTATAGGGAAGATATATGATGGCTGGGTAATTGGATGCCTGAAGGAAATCAGGACCTGTGGCAGCCTCGGCTATGAAGCCATCGACATCTCAGAACAGAGAAGGAATCTCTGTCAGCTAAAAAATCAGCAACTGTTTAACACACTCAGCTTCCCTCTCTCTTTCCTGCACATCCTTACTTGTGTATGCAGTGCACTCCTCACACACTCTTATCCTCTCTCACACACACTGCTGCCTACACCAAGCATCTGAGGACTGAGAGTTTTAAAATTATTTTACGAGGACCAGCATTTATTGCCCATCCTTAATTGCCCTGGAGATAGTGGTGGTCAGCTGCTTTGTTGAATCCCAGCTGTCCATGTGGTCTAGGTACAGCCACAGTGCTGTTAGGGAGGGAGTTCCAGGATTTTGACCCAGCAATAGTGATGGAACAGCGATAAAGGATGGTGTGAGGAGATGAGGACTCGAGGGCATTTATTTGTTTAGCAACGAATCACAGTCGGTGTCATCAGCTAGTGTTCAGCAGGTTTAATCACTCCTCACGGGTATGGAAGAGTTGAACGTTACAGCTGAATAATAACTAGTTGTTCCTGAATAAAGGCTTAGTATTGCCACTGGCCTTGTTAATTGGCATTCTGATTTCAACTTTATATCAAACAATATAAAGTGTACAACTCCCATCCATTTATGCAGCCCGGTGACTTCTTACAGATCACATAGCAACCTTCATATTCCCATTGTTAGAGCTGATTGTTCGGTGGATAAATGTGCATTAAAGTGGATAAACACATTGAAACTGTCAAGGGAATGTCAAGCTGTCCTGGAATTTAAATCTCCCGCCCTTTAAATATTTGATAAAAGGAGTCTGCACTTGCTATTTCTATTGATATAAGCCACCCAATGTCACTGACATATTCACTGAATTTACATTATTATAGGCTTTGTGCTGCATGTTTAAAGTGCGAGGGGCAAGGTTTAAAGGAGATGTACGAGGCAAGTCTTTTACACAGAGGGTGGTGTGTACCTGGAACTCGCTGCTGGGGGAGGTAGTGGAAGCAGATACTATAGTGACTTTTAAGGGACATCTTGACAAATACATGAATAGGATGGGAATGGAGGGATACGGTCCGTGGAAGGGTGAGGTAAGCCACTCTATGTCTCTGGACTCCTCCACCTTTGGGAACATCCTTCCTGCATCTGTCCTATCTAGTCCTGTAGAATTTTATAAGTTTCTATGAGATCCCTGCTCATTCTTCTCAAATCCAGCAAATAAATCTTAACTGACTTAATCTCTCCTCCTACATCAGTCCTACCACCCCAAGAATCAGCCTGGTAAACCTTCGCTGTACTCTCTCTACAGCAAGGACATCCTGAAATAAGAAGACCAAAACTGCACACAGTATTCCTGTATAATTGCAGCAAGACATTCCTGCTCTTGTATTCAAATCCTCTCAATATGAAAGCCAACATACCATTTGTCTTCTCCACTACATGCTGCACCTGCATGCTTGAAATCATTCCTGAAATCTTTTCTTCACCCTTTCTGAAACTTTCACATCCTTCCTAACACGCAGTGCCCAGAATTAGGCACAATGCAATACAAGAACAAAGAAAAGAACAAAGAAAATTACAGCACGGGAACAGGCCCTTCGGCCCTCCCTATGGCCTGCACCGACCATTCTGCTTGATTGAACTAAAATCCCCTACCCTTCCACGGACCATATCCCTCCATTCCCATCCTATTCATGTATTTGTCAAGATGTCCCTTAAATGTCACTATAGTATCTGCTTCCACTACCTCCCCCAGCAGCGAGTTCCAGGTACACACCACCTTCTGTGTAAAAGACTTGCCTCATACATCTCCTTTAAACCTTGCCCCTCGCACCTTAAACCTGTGCCCCCTGGTAATTGACTCTTCCACCCTGGGACAAAGCTTCTGACTATCTACTCTGTCCATGCCTCTCATAATCTTGTAGACTTCTATCAGGTCTCCCCTCACCCTACGTTTTTCCAGTGGAGTCAGCAAATGGCTGTCACTTATTTTGTTTACCTGAAACAGGCACAATGTGTGTACATGTTCTTTTTGTCACCGAAGAACAAGGTCCAGTGTACTAATATATGTCGCTTTCATTACACGCAAATGGGCCACACTGCAAGCTGGACTGATAATCGTAAATTGGTGGTTAGTGTAATTCTTAGCATACTGAGGAATATTTAGCAAATAATAACTGTTTTTGTTCTGCAGGCCTCTATTTAAAATCTCCAGGACCCAAAAGTCTTTTTAACCACTTTCTCAACCTGCCCTGCCATCTTCAATGATTTGTGCACGTACACACATCCTAACCCTCTTTGTTTCTGCATCTTCTTTCAAAAAAAAATTGTCCTCATTTTTCATTTCAAAATGTATCACTTTACGCTTCTCTGCATTACATTTAATCCGTTACCTGTCTGCCTATTCCACCCACCTGTCTATGTCCACTTGAAGTCTATCATTATCCTCCTCACACTTCCCAATAATCCTGATTTTTATATGATCTCAGATTTTGAAATTGTGCCCAGCACGTCCAAGTCTAGATTATTAATGTACATCAAACAGTCACTTGGTAGTATAGAACTTGAATATTTCTTGAAAGAGAGAAATGTTGCAGAGGTTTTTGCCTTCTACTCAACAGGACAATGTACGAATGTCAAGTTTCAAAAACCACAACAGTTTATATTATAAGAGGGAGGGGTGCTGATTGGTTGGCAAACAATCAACTAAAGATAATTAGTCAAACTCATAATGTGGCTCATTAATGCTTGCTGGAAGCGACATACAATTATACTCAGAGACCCATTCTCTGCAAAGCAAAGGAATACTTCAAGCTTTACTCCTCTTTTGAATTCCGCAGGAGTCTACAGTTCCCCATTGCTTTCTCCATGATAATGCCTTGGCCAACCAGAATAAGCTTACCAAACTATTAGCACCAATTTCTTCTGTCATATAAACTGCTGTGATCATTTGAAATTTGATATTCTTGCATTTGTCCTGATGTATATGAAGTAGTAAGAGTTTTAACAACACCAGGTTAAAGTCCAACAGGTTTATTTGGTAGCAAATACCATTAACTTTTGGCGCGCAGCTCCTTCGTCAGATGGAGTGGAAATGTGAAGTAGAGCAGTGAGCCAAGTACCAAACACTGTGGAATCTCATTGTAAACCTTCCTCCCATCTGATAAACAAGAGGATCACAGAAAATATTAACAGAAGTTTCTCTGAAATGGAAACTTGTCCCTAATTACATCATTTAAAATGAAAAAAAATCATAAAGTTACAATTATGCATAGACAAATGAAATATTCAATGGTTTGATTATAAAAGGAATTAATTAGTTGAGGTATTGGAATAATGATAAATAGAATGAAATAAACAGGGTTGATTCTCCCACATGCTAGTCCCAGTGGACAGTTTTGTCATGGTGGGAACTTAGAAACTTACTTTCCCTTGGCACATGTATGGCGGAATCTTACATTTTTGTTCCAAAGTGTCCGGCTCAGACTGAAATCCAATGTGTCGCTCTCTCGCTACACAGACCACTTTCCACTGCAGATCCTGAACCTCTGAGTAAAACAATGAGTGGGTGGGTGGGTGGGTATTGAGGGAGGGAGGGCGGGGTGCTGATAGTGCTGGCAAAGTCAGCTCCACGCACTCACTTCACTGCAACAAACTCTACAGAGATCAGGGCACCATCTTGGATATTGGAATAGTGTAGATTAGAGGGGCTTTAGATTGGTACCTGTACTGCGCTGCAATGTTCTATGTTCTATGTTCTATCTTTAAAGGGTAGCACGATCAGCACTGGAGTGAATTAACCCCTCCCCCCATGAAGGTATTGGGGCTGCCCTCACACAATCACTGCCCCACGACCCACCCCTCTCCCCAATTGCAGAGTTATCACTGGCACTGCCCTTCACTGTCACTTGCCCCCCCCCCCCCCATATAACTGGAACCCCCCCCCCCCCATAGGGCTCCCAATAGGGTCTACCCTGCACTGTCCCCTGGCACTGTCCCCTGGCACTGTCCCCTGGCACTGCCACTTGGCACTGGTTCCTACTCTGACCTCTGGCATAGGTTGGCACTGCCCGAGCATGTCCCTCTCCCCGGGGTGCTAAACCTACCTTTGTACCCCTGGAGAGGGAGAGATTCCCTTGACTGAATCTTGTCTTGCAAAACCTGTTGCTTGTAACATCACGCCAGCGAGGTTTCAATATCCAGTGCAGGGGGGAATCATGTGCTGGGGGGTGGGGGGTGGAGTGCTGGCTAACGCTATTAACATTTATTTAAATCTACTAAAATGTGTTTCTCATGAACCTCATGATGTCGCTGACGAGGGGCATGGAAAATCTCTTCTGATTTTCCTCCTGTGTTGGTGATGCCGCAAAGCACTAACGTGGTCTCAAAATCAGCCTCGTAACTTTACTCAGGATCATGAAGTAAATTTGCTCAAATTGCTCCGACGCTGCCTTGTCCAGTGAATTAATGACAGAACCACTCGGACCAGGGATAATCCTTCATCTGTGTATGTTTTGTTTTAAATTCAATGATAAATGCTGTGGTCGGATTGATTAAGTATGCTGATTATTGGCTGTAAATCTCTGTTACAAATCCTTAATAAAGGAATTGATCACAATTCCAAGAAGTAATTTAGTTCCCAGTTTTAAAATGTCATGTGTATTAAAATATTTGTCGAACCACTTCACTTTTTAATTAACTGTAGCCTTGGGACAAATAGCACAGTTTCTGCATCAGCAACCTGCCACAAAGAGGCGTGATAAATAATCCCTCAACTGTTTTTAACTGGTGTTATTTGAGGGAGGAATATTGACCAGGACATCTGGAAATTCTTAGCTTTTCACCAAATATTATCTCCATCGATTGTTTCTCTGCTGAGTGACAGTAAGAGCTGTGTGTGCATGTGAATTGAAGGGGAAATGGATTATCAATTGTATGATTTTCTGAATTTGATATTCCAATTCAACTCAATAACAATGTCAATAGCGTGTAGTGTGAAGGATTAAGTGAAGTAAAAGCTGATATTATTTCTCAGCAATCAATTATCACATCGGGGATATGAATCACAGAAAACAATGATGTGAAACTAGCGAGCTAATGATTAATATCTGACACCAGTCACTTAGCCTAAATGGTTTCAGATTTGTCTGATCTCGAACATTGGGTACCACATTGATTAAAACTGAACATTAGGGTCCACTTTGGCTTTTAGCTTTGAAGAGGACAAAATATGATTTATGAATCTCTGGAGTCTGGAATGCTCAGAACAACTCTTAATCATGCTCAGCTGTGTCCCTGAATAAATTAGAAAAGCACTTTGAGAAGTTCTGTCTGCACCGAGGACCTTCTATAACGTTGTAGAGATACATCACTATTGCCACAACCATTTTCCACTGCTTGTCTACAAGCTATCAAATAGACAGATCACCGCCACAAACCTGTCTCTCTCTACCCCATAGGACTAGCAGAAAATAAATGAGGTCATCATCAATACAACCTTTCTCATTCAACTACAATGTCTGAACATATAAATAACTCACAGAAGCTCATCTGCCTCTTCCCAACTAAACTAACAGGGATATAAATGAACGGTATTATTTTATTTTAAATATATCGACATTTGTACTGTAGGAAACTTCAATTCCACACAGGAACGCCAGGAATCTGATGACGCATTAGTGCACCACAAACAAAAGCCTTGGTGTTCCCTGGCTATCGAGCACTATAATTTGGGACATAAATCAGAAATGCTGAAAATTACTCTTCCAGGAAGATAAAGAAACTCATCTGCACATGATTGAATATAAACACCTCAAAACACAGGCAAAGAAAGAGATGGAATTCCCCAATCAGACCACCAGAGTCCTTAAGGCAGAGTATGACCATGGCAACACCTGAAGGACACGTACAAGAACTCAGCATTGAAGTGGAAAGATACTCTCATCTCCCCACATTTTGAATATATTTGAGGCAATTAGGAGCAATGCTTCTTACAATGTGGCACATGAGTCTGAAACAGAAAATTCAATCACATGGACGATAATTGGAAATAATGAAACAATGCTGGAACTGTACTGGCAAACAGTTAAACAATTGTTTTGGATTCAAAGTGAACTCCAAGGCAACAAAACCAATGGCATGCAGCAATCAGATCAATTGGAAGTGACAGACAAATAAATGGCGAGAGGTTTGGACCAGACCTCCAGCTTTCGTCATGTGGATCCTCAGTCCCAGAGCAAAACAAGTGTTGAGAAGAGATAAGAACCAGGCTGGCTCCAGCTAAAAATGGCACTGAAAATGTGAAGCAAAATGTGGAAGGATACAAGCCTAGATTCCAGAGAAGCTGCTGGAAATTAGGATG
The DNA here is from genome assembly GCF_964213995.1 of Mustelus asterias. NCBI lineage: Eukaryota > Metazoa > Chordata > Chondrichthyes > Carcharhiniformes > Triakidae > Mustelus > Mustelus asterias. Next base: position 166,926,021 of record NC_135802.1, read on the forward strand.
TGGTACATGGATTGAGAAAAAAGTCAAATCTTTGAGGTGCGACGATGCAGAAAGCTTGAAGATGGAAACTTCTCTCCAAAGGAGAGCACTAAATGTGTGCCGGAGGAACTTCAGCTATGAAAGCAATGCTCACTGGGATGAAGGAAAGAGCATTTCTGTATTTTATACATATAACCCGTGAAAGAAAGATTTACCTGCAGCCAAGAGGAGTCAAAAAGAAACAAGCTAGAAGAAAATCAAGGAATAGATACCTGGATAATCAAATGAACTGATTCCATGTTTTCCCGGATGATTTCAGGAACACAGCAGCAATGTGAATCAGACTGACTACACCAAGAGGATTATCGAATGATACAATGTGGAAGGAGACCATTTGGTCCATCAATACCAGCACATTGCTAGAGTTATCCACTTAATCCCAGAACCTTTGGCCATTCCCCATGGCTCTGCAAGTGTGTTCACTTTAAATATTTATCCAATTCACTTCTCAAAGCTATCATTGAATCTGCCACTAGAAGATAATGGGAAATATTGACAAAGTAAGATACAGATGTCATCTAAGCTCAGGCGCGTGGCTATCACACAGTGGAAAAAAATAACCAGCTAGCGACTGTCCCTGATTCATGGTGATATCACATTGGCTACTCGTTCTACACATTTTCTACACATTCAGTTCCACTGGCTGCTGCATTTAATGGGCAGCCAATCAATATTGCTGAGTTGCATCACTACCCCACATGAGACCCCCCGTCCCACCCAGAGAATTTGTTCAGGAAACAAGCCCAATCAAATTTGCTGTTTCCATTTTGAACGTATGGAGACTCAACAAATGATTTCGATATGAATTTGATTTTTTCTTTATCCTTGACATTCACACGGTGAAATCTCCAGAGTTCTGGATAGGGGGCCACTAAAAATTTTACCTCTAATTCAGTTTGTGGTAAAAACCCAATTACATAATTTAACGAATGAATTGGTTCAAGCAATCAGTAGCTATTCTCCTTTAGAAATGGCCAGAGGCAAGAGTTCATGATACAATTGAGCCGATGGAATACATGAATAGGATGGGAATAGAGGGATATGGTTCCTGGAGGGGTGGGGGGTTTTTGTTCAGTCGGGGAGCATGGTCGGTGCAGGCTTGGAGGGCCGAAGAGCCTGTTCCTGTGCTGTAATTTTCTTTGTTCTTTGTTCTTTGAATTGCATCTGGAAATGTTAAAAGTGATTGTTAGCAGAGTATCAAAAACACGTTTTCTTAAAAATGAAGTTTGTGTTAGGTCATTACTTACATTTAATTTTGCACATGTGTAAGTGCCAGGAAGCACAGACCCTCACATTGGCACAGCCATTCTGGACATTTCTGCTCAAAATAGCACAGTAATCTTTGAAGTAATTAAGAGAAAGAGAGTCACAGATGAGCCAGAATTCATTTAAACCCTTGTGAATCCTGGCATTTGTTTGCTAAGTAAAGTTAATCCTGTTTGATAATTCCAGTTGCTGCAGCCTCTTTTCTCCTGTAAGACTCTGATTTTTCTATCAAAACTCTTTGGTTATTTGAAAGTTCACATCAAATTGTTTTTGAAATATTTCACTCAGTTTCTGTTCATGGGGCTTTTTTCATAAATATGGATTCCATCAGTGTTAGATCAAAGTTGAAGGTGTGCAGTTATCTGTAATACTTTTGTGTTATACACTCTGGTTCAAAACTATTTTTTTCAAACTTATCCTTGAGAAGCGTTCCATCAGAATCAGATGTCACTGTGCTTTACATTTCAGAAAGTGAGTTGAAATACAAGCAGTAATTGCCGATATGACTCAAGCAATCCTGTAAATAGCCTTATGTTTCAACTGGAATTATCAGAGGTAACGTCTACTGAATTATTAATCAGGGACCTGTTAATGGTCCAATGCACTGACAGACACTATTTACAATTATCCCACAGCTGAGAATTGATGTTAGGAATGACAGCATCAAAGGATTAACTGAATGTCATTTATTTATGTCAAAAATACATCAAAAAGCTTCCAACAGCCTTCATGTTATCAATTATTACTGATTTTTTAGATTGAAATCCTACAGCAGTAGCAGTATCTGCTGTAATCCTGCTCGGGTTTTCATATCTGTATCCAGTTGCACAGAAACCACATGTGATTTTTCATTTATCTCTATAATTGCATGGAGGACTTCACTGTAAAACTCCTTTTATCAAAACTACAATATCCTGTTCCAGCTGTCAATTTGTCATGATAATGTGATATCTTTCATCGTTACCAATGCTATGTTGATTGGTAATGTTACCGGGGCCATTCCTGCCTTCCTCCGGCTGCCTTTTTCTCATGTTAAACTCCTGAGTCTTGTCTACCCCAGGGTTGGTGGCTGACTAAAGCACAGCAAAACTGAGTGCAGTTATGGAGGTGTCACCACCCATCTTGGGATTTATTTTGGAAAGGCAGAAATTCCCAGAAACTTGTATGTTTCCAGAGATGTTGCCTGTTTCCTGTTGGAATTTTCAAAGCCCCACTAGATCTTTTATGTTCAGCCAAGTCCATCCAGAATTTATAGCACCATAAAGTTCCAGCTGAGGTCCTTGGATCAGGAGTAAGAATACTGGCCAATTTGACTTTTCCCTTCAGTAAACAAGGACCCTGAGGCTAGAATGTTCTACAAGTGCCCAACTAACTGGACACAATTCAGCAAATGTAATCAGAACTATTCAAAATTCTTCCCAGTTTATTATTGGGAAGATGAGAGCCATTTTCCTCAATGCACAACCTCCGTTCCTGATCCCTCAACTGCATCTCTCTCCCTGGAGACTGAGGCTAAAGCAGACTATTCACAACCTGAGCTGATCGTCCAACCCCATTTCCTCACCATCATCAAGACTCCTTGCTTCCACCTTCTTATCATCACCCAAATCCATCCCACTTCAGCTATCTGTTGTTGAAATGCTTATTCAGACCCATCTTACCTCAGCCATTTCAGTGATCTAACCCTCCACCTTCTGGAAAGTTAAATCTGCTAGGGAGCAGATCAGAAACTCCAGGGTACATTGTGAAGTTAGCCTAGATCACAGCTTTATGTGATTTTAACATTCGTGTAAGCATAAGGTGTTTCACTGCAGCTGTGACTTTGTTGATCCGCTAGGAAGATTTTATTAAAACAAACTTCATTTAACCAAACAGTTAGAATATAACAAATATAATTAGGATTTTTACCAATTGAAATACTTAAACATGACAAAGTATCATTCTTAACACTTATTTACCTCTATAGTTCCAATATAAGCAATATCCCCACAGACATACATCTTCTTCAGAATCAGTTATCACAAAACATTGAGTTAATGTGGATTTTAGGTTTCCAGCCTTTTAACACCTCTGGTCAGAGATACAGAAAGACACCTGTCTTCTGACTCCCATGCAGCAATCTCCAGAGAAAGAGCTCATTTCAATCAGCAAAACTTCAGAGAAGGAGAAATTAGATATTGCTCTTGGGGCTAAAGGGATCAAAGGATATGGGGGGAAGGGGGTACAGGATATTGAATTTGATGATCAGCCATGATCATAATGAATGGCGGAACATGCTCGAAGGGCCAAATGTCCTTCTTCTACTTCCAGTTTCTAAGTTTCTATTTTCTGGCAGACCCCAGTCTCCAATCTTCAGAGAGAGAAAGAGTTACTTCACTCTCTCTGTGAGCTGAGCCGTGTCTAGTCACATGACTTTTCCTGTCAATCAACCTAATCAAGCCCCACTCTGAAAAACCCCAGGGGAAAACACTAAAATAACAATGCTGCATTAGTCCAGATTAAAACAAACATTCCAGCAAGTAGGATCAATTATGCTACTGATATGATCTGATATGCTACTGATATGCTACTGTATCATATGCTACTGATATGATCTGATACTGACCAATGAACCTGGACAGGTGTTAGATCTCTCAGTGGGAGAGCATCTTGGGGATAGCGATCATAACTCTATCTCCTTTAGGCTTGCATTGGAAAAAGAGAGGATCAGGCAAGCTAGGAAAGTGTTTATATGGAGTAAGGGGAAATATGAAGACATTAGACAGCAAATTAGAGGAGTAAATTGGAAGGAGGTATTCTCGGGGAAATGTACTGAAGAGAGGTGGCAGTTTTTCAAGGAATATCTGTCTAGAGTTCTACAGGACAACGTTCCGAGCAGACAGGGAGGTGTTGGTCGGTTAAAGGAACCGTGGTGCACGAAAGCTGTGCGGGACCTAGTCGAGAAGAAAAGGAAAGCGTACAAAAGGCTCAGAGAGCTTGGCGAAGATAGAGATTTAGAAGAGTATACGGCTTGTAGGAAGGGACTAAAGAAAGAAATTAGGAGAGCCAGAAGGGGTCACGAGAAGGCCCTGGCAGGTAGGAGTAAGGAGAACCCTAAGGCGTTCTATAAATATGTGAAGAGTAAAAGGATGAGACGTGACGGAATAGGGCCTATAAAAGGTGAAGGCGGGAAAGTCTGTTCGGAACCAGTAGAAATGGCAGAGGTGCTCAATGAGTATTTTGCCTCGGTTTTCACAGAGGAGAAGGACCTGGGTGGATGTACTGCGGGCGTGCGGTGGACTGAAAGGATTAAGTATGTGGACTTTAAGAAAGAGGTTGTGCTGGAATCTTTGAATGGCATCAAGATAGATAAGTCGCCGGGTCCGGATGGGATGTACCCCAGGTTACTGTGGGAGGCGAGGGAAGAGATTGCAGAGCCTCCGGCGATGATCTTTGCGGCGTCGATGGAGACGGGAGAGGTGCCGGAGGATTGGAGGATTGCGGATGTGGTTCCTATTTTCAAGAAGGGAAATAGGGATAGCGCAGGAAATTACCGACTGGTGAGTCTAACCTCAGTGGTTGGTAAGCTGATGGAGAAGATCCTGAGGGACAGGATATATGAGCATTTAGAGAGGTTTAGTATGCTCAAGAATACTCAGCATGGCTTTGTCAAAGGCAGATCGTGCCTTACGAGCCTGGTGGAGTTCTTCGGAAATGTGACGAAACACATTGACGAAGGGAAGGCGGTAGATGTGGTTTATATGGATTTTAGCAAGGCGTTCGATAAGGTCCCCCATGCAAGGCTTCTAGAAAAAGTGAGAGGGCATGGGATCCAAGGGGCTGCTGCCCGGTGGATCCAGAACTGGCTTGCCCAAAGGAGGCAGAGCGTGGGTATAGATGGGTCTTTTTCTAAATGGAGGTCGGTCACCAGTGGTGTGCCCCAGGGATCTGTTCTAGGACCCTTGCTGTTTGTCATTTTCATAAATGACCTGGATGAGGAAGCAGAGGGATGGGTTGGTAAGTTTGCCGACGACACGAAGGTTGGTGGGGCTGTGGATATCTGGAGGGATGTCAGAAGTTACAGAGGGACATAGATAGGATGCAAGACTGGGCGGACAAGTGGCAGATGGACTTCAACCCAGATAAATGCGTCGTGGTGCATTTTGGCAGGTCAAATGGGATGAAGGAGTACAATATAAAGGGAAAGACTCTTAGTACTGCAGAGGATCAGAAGGACCTTGGGGTCCGAGTCCATTGGACTCTGAAATCGACCCCGCAGGTGGAGGAGGTGGTTAAGAAGGCGTATGGTGTGCTGGCCTTTATCAATCGAGGGATTGAGTTTCGGAGTCCGGAGATAATGATGCAGCTATATAAGACCCTCGTCAGACCCCACTTGGAGTACTGTGTTCAGTTCTGGTCGCCTCACTGTAGGAAGGATGTGGAAAAGATTGAAAGGGTGCAGAGGAGATTTACAAGGATGTTGCATGGATTGAGTGGCATGCCTTATGAGGATAGGCTGAGGGAGCTCGGTCTTTTCTCCTTGGAGAGACGAAGGATGAGAGGAGACCTAATAGAGGTGTATAAGATGTAGAGAGGCATAGATCGGGTGGACTCTCAGAGGCTTTTTCCCAGGGTGGAAATGTCTGCTACGAGAGGACACAGGTTTAGGGGGCTGGGGGGGTAGGTACAGGGGAAATGTTAGGGGTAAGTTTTTCACACAGAGGGTGGTGGGCGAGTGGAATCGGCTGCCGTCAGTGGTGGTGGAGGCGAATTCAATAGGGTCTTTGAAGAGACTCCTGGATGAGTACATGGAGCTTAATAGGATGGAGGGTTATAGGTAGGTCTAGAAGGTAGGGATGTGTTCGGCACAACTTGTGGGCCGAAGGGCCTGTTTGTGCTGTAGTTTTTCAATGTTCTGTGTTCTATGTTCTATGCTTCTGCAGCATCAATGTGTGGGCTCTCAGTTACAGACAAAGTGGTGCCGGGTAAATATATAACTGATCCCGAAGAAACATCCTGCATAAGTAATGTGACAAAATTATTTCTTAAAGGCACAGTGTTGTCACAAGTCCATCCAAACCACTGCAACTTATATCCTAACTTGACTAAGTCCTGTTCTCCAATCCCCCCTGTGTTCACTGACAACATTGGCTTTTGGTTAAGCAACACCATGATCTGAAAATTCTCATCCTTATTTTCAAATCTCTCCAAACCCCTCCATTTTCATGCCCCTCCCATTCTCTGTAATCTGCCCCAGTCGCACAACATAGAACATAGAACAGTACAGCACAGAACAGGCCCTTCAGCCCACGATGTTGTGCCGAGCTTTATCTGAAACCAAGATCAAGCTATCCCACTCCCTATCATCCTGGTGTGCTCCGTGTGCCTATCCAATAACCGCTTAAATGTTCCTAAAGTGTCTGAATCCACCATCACTGCAGGCAGTCCATTCCACACCCCAACCACTCTCTGCGTAAAGAACCTACCTCTGATATCCTTCCTATATCTCCCACCATGAACCCTATAGTTATGCCCCCTTGTATTAGCTCCATCCACCCAAGGAAATAGTCTTTGAACGTTCACTCTATCTATCCCCTTCATCATATTATAAACCTCTATTAAGTCTCCCCTCAGCCTCCTCCGCTCCAGAGAGAACAACCCGAGCTCCCTCAACCTTTCCTCATAAGACCTACCCTCCAAACCAGGCAGCAGCCTGGTAAATTTCCTCTGCACTCTTTCCAGTGCTCCCACATCCTTCTTATAGTGAGGTGACCAGAACTGCACACAATATTCCAAATGTGGTCTCACCAAGGTCCTGTACAGTTGCAGCATAACCCCACGGCTCTTAAACTCCAACCCTCTGTTAATAAAAGCTAACACACTATAGGCCTTCTTCACAGCTCTATCCACTTGAGTGGCAACCTTTAGAGATCTGTGGATATGGACCCCAAGATCTCTCTGTTCCTCCACAGTCTTCAGAACCCTACCTTTGACCCTGTAATCCACATTTAAATTAGTCCTACCAAAATGAATCACCTCACATTTATCAGGGTTAAACTCCATTTGCCATTTTTCAGCCCAGCCTTGCATCCTATCCATGTCTCTTTGCAGCCGACAACAGCCCTCCACCTCATCCACTACTCCACCAATCTTGGTGTCATCAGCAAATTTACTGATCCACCCTTCAGCTCCCTCCTCTAAGTCATTAATAAAAATCACAAAGAGCAGAGGACCAAGCACTGATCCCTGTAGCACTCCGCTAGCAACCTGCCTCCAATCCGAAAATTTTCCATCCACCACCACCCTCTGTCTTCGATCAGATAGCCAGTTACCTATCCAATCGGCCAACTTTCCCTCTATCCCACACCTCCTTACTTTCATCATAAGCCGACCATGGGGGACCTTATCGAATGCCTTACTAAAATCCATGTATATGACATCAACTGCCCTACCTTCATCAACACACTTAGTTACCTCCTCAAAAAATTCTATCAAATTTGTGAGGCACGACTTGCCCTTCACAAATCCGTGCTGACTACCCCAGATTAATCCGCATCTTTCTAAATGGTCGTAAATCCCATCCCTAAGGACGTTTTCCATCAATTTACCAACCACCGAAGTAAGACTAACCGGTCTATAATTACCAGGGTCATTTCTATTCCCTTTCTTAAACAGAGGAACAACATTCGCCACTCTCCAGTCCTCTGGCACCATCCCCGTGGACAGTGAGAACCCAAAGATCAAAGCCAAAGGCTCTGCAATCTCATCCCTTGACTCCCAAAGAATCCTAGGATATATTTCATCAGGCCCAGGGGATTTATCGACCTTCAGTTTATTCAAAACTGCCAGGACATCCTCCCTCCGAACATCTATTTCCTCCAGCCTATTAGCCTGTAACACCTTCTCTTCCTCAAAAACATGGCCCCTCTCCTTGGTGAACACTGAAGAAAAGTATTCATTCATCACCTCGCCTATCTCTACTGACTCCATACACAAGTTCCCACTACTGCCCTTGACCGGCCCCAGAACGACCCTGGTCATTCTTTTATTCCTCACTTAAGAGTAAAAAGCCTTGGGGTTTTCCTTGATCCGACCCGCCAAGGACTTCTCGTGTCCCCTCCTAGCTCTCCTAAACCCCTTTTTCAGCTCATTCCTTGCTAACTTGTAACCCTCAATCGAGCCATCTGAACCTTGTTTCCTCATCCCTACATAAGCTTCCCTCTTCCTTTGCACAAGACATTCCACCTCTTTCGTGAACCATGGTTCCCTCACTCGGCCATTTCCTCCCTGCCTGACAGGGACATACCTAACAAGGACACCCAGTATTTGTTCCTTGAAGAAGTTCCACTTTTCATTGGTGCCTTTCCCTGACAGTTTCTGTTCCCATCTTATGCCCCCTAATTCTTGCCTAATCGCATCATAATCGCATTATGCCCCCTAATTCTTGCCTAATCGCACTCAGAGGGCTAAGGAAAAGAGGAGGAAGGCGGTATTAATCGGGGACTCGATGGTGAAGGGGACAGACAGGCGTTTCTGCGGAGGTAGGCGGGATTCTTGCATGGTGGTCTGCCTCCCTGGGGCCGGGATCCAGGATGTCGCTAGTCGCGTCCCGGAAATCCTGAGGTGGGAGGGAGAGGAGCCTGAGGTAGCGGTACATATTGGTACCGCTGATGTGGGTAGGAAGGGAGAAGGGGTCATGAAAAGGGAGTACAGGGAATTAGGGAGACAGCTGAGAAAGAGGAAAGCAAAGGTAGTAATCTCAGGATTACTGCCTGTGCCACGGGAAGGTGAGGGCAGGAATGGAGTGAGGTGGAGGATGAATGTGTGGCTGAGGGACTGGTGCAGGGGGCAGGGATTCAGGTTCCTGAACCATTGGGACCTCTTTAGGGGCAGGGGTGATCTGTATACAAAAAACGGGTGGAACTTGAATCACACGGGGACCAATATCCTGGCCGGTAGGTTGGCTAAGGCTACTGGGGAGAATTTAAACTAGATAGGTTGGGGGGAGGGGAGCTAGAAGAGTTGACTAGGATCAAGGAACTAATTGATCGGGGGGAGGATGCAGGGGTAAGGGGAATTACAAAATTAATGGTAGAGGAGAGGGTGCAAGTGAATGAAGGCGGTAATTTAGATAAGGGAGTAGAGGGAGACGGTGTTCGCGACTCATCAAAGCGGGTTCAGATAAAAGCTGGAATAAGGACACTTTGCCTGAATGCACGAAGCATTCGGAACAAGGTGAATGAGTTGATGGTGCAAATCAGCACAAGTGGGTATGATCTAGTGGCCATTACAGAAACGTGGCTGAAAGGTGACCAGGACTGGGAGATGAATATCCAGGGGTATCAGGCGTTTAGGAAGAATAGACAGGAAGGAAAAGGTGGTGGGGTCGCGCTATTAATAAGAGATAATATCAGGGTAGTACTGAGGGATGACATAGGCTCTGAGGAACAAAACGTGGAATCATTATGGGTAGAGATGAGGAATAGTAGAGGGAGAAAGACACTAGTAGGTGTGGTATATAGGCCCCCAAATAATAATGTTGAGGTAGGGAGGGCTGTAAACAAGCAGATAAGGGATGCGTGTAAAAACGGAACGGCAATAATCATGGGGGACTTCAACATGCACATTGACTGGCAGACTCAAGTCGGTAAGGGTGGAATGGAGGAAGAGTTCTTAGAATGCTGTCGGGATAGTTTCCTTGAACAGCATGTTACGGAACCGACGAGGGAACGAGCTATTTTGGATCTGGTATTGTGTAACGAGGTAGGTAGAATTAAGGATCTTATTGTGAAGGACCCTCTTGGGTCTAGTGACCACAATATGGTCGAATTTCTGATTCAGATGGAAGAGGAGAAAGTTTGGTCTCAAACCAGTGTCCTCTGTTTGAACAGAGGGAAATATGATAGGATGAGGGATGAATTGGCGAAGGTAGACTGGGAGAGCAGGCTGGCAGGTAGGATAGCTGAGGAACAGTGGAGGATTTTTAAGGAGATCTTTTTCAGTTCTCAGCAAAAATATATTCCAGCAAAAAACAAGGATTGTAAGAAAAGGGAGAACCAGCCGTGGATAACGAAGGAAATAAAGGAGAGTATTAAAATAAAAACAGCTGCGTACAGAGTGGCCAAAAATAGTGGAGAAACAAGTGATTGGGAAAAATTTAAGAAACAACAAAGAGAGACTAAGAAAGCGATAAAGAAAGGAAGGATAGACTATGAAGCTAGGCTAGCAATTAATATAAAAAATGATAGTAAAAGTTTTTATAAATATATAAAAAGGAATAGAGTGGCTAGAGTGAATGTTGGACCCTTGGAGGACGAGAGGGGGGAGTTAATAGTGGGAAATGAGGATATGGCTGAGTCTTTAAATACGTTTTTTGTGTCGGACTTCACGGAGGAGGACACAAATAGTTTGCCAAATATTAACGATAGAGGGTTGGCAGCAGGAGAAATACTTAATACGATTAATGTTACCAGAGAGGCAGTGCTGGGTAGACTAATGGGACTGAAGGTGGACAAGTCCCCGGGTCCGGATGGAATGCATCCCAGGGTATTGAAAGAAATGTCAGAGGTAATAGTGGATGCGTTAGTGATTATTTATCAAAACTCGTTGCATTCTGGGGTAGTGCCGGTTGATTGGAAAACGGCTAATGTTACGCCGCTGTTTAAAAAAGGAAGGAGACAAAAGGCGGGTAACTATAGGCCGGTCAGCTTAACGTCTGTAGTAGGGAAAATGCTGGAATCCATTATTAAAGAGGAGATAGCAGGGCATCTGGATAGAAATGGTTCGATCAATCAGACGCAGCATGGATTCATGAGGGGAAAGTCGTGCTTGACGAACATGTTGGATTTTTATGAAGATGTGACGAGGGCGGTTGATGGAGGAGAACCGGTGGATGCGGTGTTTTTTGATTTCCAAAAGGCGTTTGATAAGGTGCCCCATAAAAGGCTGCTGAAGAAGATTAGGGCACACGGAGTTGGGGGTAGTGTGTTAAAGTGGATTGGGGACTGGCTATCCGACAGGAAGCAAAGAGTCGGAATAAATGGGTGTTTTTCCGGTTGGAGGAAGGTAACTAGTGGCGTGCCGCAGGGATCGGTACTCGGGCCGCAACTGTTTACCATTTATATAGATGATCTGGAGGAGGGGACGGAGTGTAGGGTAACGAAGTTTGCAGACGACACAAAGATAAGTGGAAAAGTGAATCGTGTGGAGGACGGAGAAGATCTGCAGAGAGATTTGGACAGGCTGAGTGAGTGGGCGAGGATATGGCAAATGGAGTATAACGTTGAGAATTGCGAGGTTATACACTTTGGAGGAAATAATAACAAATGGGATTACTATCTCAATGGAAACAAATTAAAACATGCTACCGTGCAAAGGGACCTGGGGGTCCTTGTGCATGAGACGCAAAAGCCCAGTCTGCAGGTACAACAGGTGATCAAGAAGGCAAATGGGATGTTGGCCGATATCGCGAGGGGGATAGAATATAAAAGCAGGGATGTCTTGATGCACCTGTACAGGGCATTGGTGAGGCCGCAGCTGGAATACTGTGTGCAGTATTGGTCCCCTTATATGAGGAAAGATATATTGGCATTGGAGGGAGTGCAGAGAAGGTTCACCAGGTTAATACCGGAGATGAGGGGTTTGGATTATGAGGAGAGGCTGAGGAGATTGGGTTTGTACTCATTGGAGTTTAGAAGGATGAGGGGGGATCTTATGGAGACTTATAAGATAATGCGGGGGCTGGATAGGGTGGAGGCGGAGAGATTCTTTCCACTTAGTAAGGAAGTTAAAACTAGAGGACACAGCCTCAAAATAAAGGGGGGTCGGTTTAAGACAGAGTTGAGGAGGAACTTCTTCTCCCAGAGGGTGGTGAATCTCTGGAATTCTCTGCCCACTGAGGTGGTGGAGGCTACCTCGCTGAATATGTTTAAAGCGCGGATGGATGGATTCCTGAGCGGTAAGGGAATTAAGGGTTATGGGGATCAGGCGGGTAAGTGGTACTGATCCACGTCAGATCAGCCATGATCTTATTGAATGGCGGGGCAGGCTCGAGGGGCTAGATGGCCTACTCCTGCTCCTATTTCTTATGTTCTTATGTTATAATTACCTCTCCCCCAATTGTAAACCTTGCCCTGCCGTACGGCCCTATCCCTCTCCATTGCAATAACAAAAGACACCGAATTGTGGTCACTATCTCCAAAGTGCTCTCCCACAACCAAATCTAACACTTGGCCCGGTTCATTTCCCAGTACCAAATCCAATGTGGCCTCACCTCTTGTCAGCCTATCCACATATTGTGTCAGGAAACCCTCCTGCACACACTGCACAAAAACTGCCCCATCCGAACTGTTTGACCTACAAAGGTTCTAATCAATATTTGGAAAGTTAAAGTCCCCCATGATATCTACCCTGTGAGCCCCACACATATCCATAATCTGCTTAGCAATTTCTTCCTCCACATCTCTGTTACTATTTGGGGGCCTATAGTAAACTCCTAATAACGTGACCGCTACTTTCCTATTTCTAACTTCAGCCCATATTACCTCAGTGTGCAGATCCCCCTCGAAGTGCCTTTCCGCAGCCGTTAAGCTATCCTTGATTAACAATGCTACTTCTCCACCTCTTTTACCAGCTTCCCTACACTTACTGAAACATCTATACCCCGGAACATCCAACAACCATTCCTGTCCTTGTTCTACCCACGTCTCCGTAATGGCCACAACATCGTAGTCCCAAGTACCAATCCACGCCCCAAGTTTATCTACCTTGTTCCGGATGCTCCTTGCATTGAACTAGACACACTTCAACCCATCTTCCTGTCTACCGGTACCCGCCCTTGACCCTGATACCTTCCCCAATACGTCACCACCCTCAACACTGACTTCCGGACGACAACTCCTTTTCCCACTCCCCTGACAAATTAGTTTAAACCCCCCTGAAGAGCCGTATCAAATTTCCCTCCTAGGATATTGGTGCTCCTCTGGTTCAGGTGCACCCCGTCCTACAGGTCCCACCTTCCCCAGAATGTGTTCCAATTCTCCACGTATCTGAAACCCTCCCTCCTACACCATCCCTGCAACCACATGTTTAACTGCACTCTCTCCCTGTTCCTCAACTCGCTATCACGTGGCACTGGTAATGTACCAGAGATGACCACATGTTTTGTCTTGGCTCTCAGCTTCCAGCCCAGCTCCCGAAATTCCTGTTTTAAATCCCCATCCCTTCTCTTACCTATGTCGTTGGTACCAATGTGTACCACGACTTGTGACTGTTTCCCCTCCCCCTTAAGAATCCAGAAAACACGGTCCGAGACGTCACGGACCCTGGCATCCGGTAGGCAACATACCATCCTCGAGTCTCTTCTGAGATATTAATGCTCATCTAATTCTGACTTCTTGCACATCCCTAATGTTCATTATCCGATCATTTGTAGCCATGCCTTCAGTTTCCTGTGATCATCAAATTCTGCTTCGTAATGTTCCTGTGAAGATGCTTCAAAAATGCAAGTTGCAGTTGTGCGGTTTACCTGTTCACTGGGTAAGCCCACCAGGGGAGTCTGAAGAAAATTTGATTGCACATAATATAGGAGGATAAATGTGTGGGGTTGCGCAGGGACAGGGCCTGGGTGGAGTTGTTGCAGGTGTCGGCTCGATGGGCCCAATGGCCTCCTTCTGCACTGTAGATTCCATAATACATTCTGAAAGTGCACCTGTTGTGTAAAAGCAGAGACAATGCAAAGCACACACATGCATTAGCTTTTGATATTTCAGAATTATGATGAATAGGAAAATCAAGATTTCAAATCTTACTTAAAACTGTTTGAATTAAAAGAAGGAGTTTTCTGAATCTGTATTCCTGATGTGGAACTTTACCATGGTGATGTGGATATCAGCATTCTGTGTCGGGAAGTCAGTGAGCCCTTAAAGATCTTTCTCCGAGAAAAAATGCGAAGGGGTTGTCAAGCTTCTTACTGAATTCCCAGAGTACACAGAAACTTACTCGAATAAGTTTGTTTAATCAATGGGTTGTTGCAAATTTAATGGGTAAGGCGGCATCTAATAAACATTAATAATTGATCCATAACAGTACATTTTATTATACTTAAAATTAAATAATATATAATTTTTAATTACAGCAATTAAACTGAACCTAATTATCATTTTATCTCCTTATCTCCATTCTGTCTGCGGTAGCTTAACATGTCCTTTTCCAGCTCTGAGATTTGATTTCTCTGTGGATTAGGTTCTTTGGTTTTTCAAATGCCGAATGTTAGATCCCATCTTTTTAAATGAATTCTCCTGCTGTCTTGTTGCTCATGCCACGTTTTGGCATTAATATTTAATTGGCATCCGTAATCAGTAACCGAGTGCAATCCCATCAGATTGTAATTATAGCTCATATGTCAAGTCCCCTTAAAACAAGAGTTGCCAACATCCTCGTGCTAAGTGCTGAAGGGAGAATAATTCCATCGTTAAGATCATACAAAAGCCAAGCTTTTCATTCCAGACTCACACTGCTGCGGATTGAGTTGCATTCCCAGCAGATACTGTTCCCGAAGTATTAAATCTGACAATAGATCTGTTCTGAGTTTCCACAGGTTTAGATTTCCCTCCCCTAAATTAACAGTTGCTGTTCCATATACTCCTTCATTTAGTCAAAACCAACACACCCAAGGGTCGTATAGAGTCACTGAGTCACACAGTGCAGAAAAGGCCCTTCAGCCCATCGAGTCGCCACCAACAATATCTGCCATTAAAGGCGCGCTAATTCCATTTTCCAGCACTTGTCCCACATTCCTGAATATTATGATGTTTCAAGCGCTCATCCAAAGATATTTTAGAGGTTGTAAGGTTTCTGGCCTCCTCTACTTTCCCAGACAGTACATTCCAGATTCCCACCACACTCTGAGTAAAAACACTTTTTCTCAAATCCCCTCCAATCTCCTGCCCCTTACCCTAAAACTCTGCCCCCTCGTGATTGACCCCTCAACCAAGGGGAACAGCTGTTGGACAGGGACTCACCCTGTCCATACCCCTCATAATTTTACACACCTCAATCATGTCCCCCCTCAGCCTTCTGTGATCTAAAGAAAACAATCCAAGCCTGGAGAGAGAGAGAGATTCCTGGTTGCGCAGCCCCTTTATACCCCGTTGGGTTAAGGGGCTTGTGGTTGTTTTCATTAGAGAGAAGAAGGTTAAGAGGTGACTTAATAGAGGCATACAAGATGATCAGAGGATTAGATAGGGTGGATAGTGAGAGCCTTTTTCCTCGGATGGTGATGGCTAACACGAGGGGACATAGCTTTAAATTGAGGGGTGATAGATATAGGACAGATGTTAGAGGTAGGTTCTTTACTCAGAGAGTAGTAAGGGCGTGGAATGCCCTGCCTGCAGCAGCAGTGGACTCGTCAACATTAAGAGCATTCAAATGGTTCTTGGATAAACATATGGATGATATTGGAATAGTGTAGGTTACATGGGCTTTAGATTGGTTTCACTGGTCGGTGCAATATCGAGGGCTGAAGGGCCTGTACTGCACTGTAATGTTCTATGTTCTATGTTCTAAGCCTATCCAGTGTCAGGCAACATCCTGGTGAACCTCCTCTGTACTGTGGCCAAACGGCCACCTAAAATGGCGATTTGTAAAGCACTCTGGGACAATTGGGAAAGAAATAAACCAGCAGACTGCCACCCAAAAGACAGAGATAAACAGGCTGCAACTCAGATGACTGAATACACAGGATATGGGTCATCTCCAGGACAAAAGGGACTTTCTGGTCAAACTGGGTTGTTTACCAGACATAGGGGCACCGTAACCCCTTATTTGGGAGGGAGGTGTGAACCCTACGTGCTCCCAGCACCTACAGACATGGCTGTTGGGGACACACCCAGAGATTGGTGTGGCAGCACCCGATTGGACTTTATCGATCAGGGTGATCAAGTCCTGATTGATTGGCAATGGCCAAAAGGAGCGCGAAACCCAACGGGGTATAAAGGGTGCTGCGCAACCAGGAATCTCTCTCTCTCTCTCTGACCCCACGAACGAGCTACAACACCGGTGACCATCGCCAGCGATGACCAGCACGAGGAGAGCCACCACACCCGAGAAGGAAGGAAGACCAGAGCCAGAGTGCCAGACCAGACCAAAGGACCAGACTACGCGGAGGACGACCGAGACCAGCGCACAGATAAAGGCCAATATCTGCCTGGGTTCTTGCCAGTCACGCAAAGTTAAGTCAAGATCTCGTATTGGACTTGAACTTATTGTTGGTTGGGTGGGTGATTATTGATTGTGTGTTTAAATAAATATTGGTTGTACTAACAAGACGTCTACTCGCAGTTCCTTGTCCATCGCATAAGGGTTTAAACAGACTGCGGCAGACACAACAGTACCTCCTCTAGTCCAATCACATCCTTCCTATAGTGAGGTGACTAGAACTGCACACAGTATTCCAGCTGTGGCCTAACAAACAGGGGCGGTACAGTGGCACAGTGGTTAGCACTGCTGCCTCACAGCGCCAGGGACCCGGGTTCGATTCCCAGCTTGGGTCACTGTCTGTGTGGAGTTTGCATGTTCTCCCCGTGTCTGTGTGAGGTTCCTCTGGGTGCTCCAGTTTCCTCCCACAGTCCAAAAATGTGTAGGTTAGGTGCATTGATCCGAACAGATGCTAGAGTGTGGCAATGAGGGAAATTTCACAGTAACTTCATTGCAGTGTTAATGCCTTACTTGTGACTAGGATCTCTTAAGGATCAACAAGGTCACCTGTGTGCGGATCCACAAGAGATGGTGAGATCCTAAATAAATATTTCTCATCAGTATTTACTGTTGAGGAAAACATGGATGTTAGGGAACTTGGGGAAATAAATAGTGATGTCTTGAGGAGTGTACATATAACAGAGGCGCTGGTGCTGGAAGTCTTAAAGCGCATCAAGGTAGATAAATCCCCGGGACATGATGAAGTGTATCCCAGGACACTGTGGGAAGCTAGGGAGGAAATTCCAGTCCCCTAGCAGAGATATTTGTATCATCGATAGTCACAGGTGAGGTGCCTGGAGATTGGAGGGTGACAAGTGTTGTGCCTTTATTTAAGAAGGGCTGTAGGAAAAGCCTGGGAGCGACAGGTCAGTGAGCCTCACATCTGTATTGGGTAAGTTGTTGGAAGGTATTTTGAGAGACAGGATCGACAGGCATTTAGAGACACAAGGACTGATTAGGGACAGTCAGTATGGCTTTGTGAGTGGAAAATCATGTCTCACAAATTTGATTGAGTTTTTTGAAGGGGGTAACCAAGGAGGTAGATAAGGGTAGTGCAGTTGATGTTGTCTACATGGGCATTAGCAAGGCCTTTGACAAGGTACCATATGGTAGGTTGTTGCATAAGGTTAAACCCACGGGACCCAGGGTGAGGTAGCAAAAAATTGGCTTGATGACAGAAGACAAAGGGTGCTTGTAGAGGGTTGTTTTTCAAACTGGAGGCCTGTGACCAGCAGTGTGTCTCAGGGATCAGTGCTGGGTCCACTGTTATTTGTCATTTATATTAATGATTTGGATGAGAATTTAGTAGACATGGTTACTAAGTTTGCAGATGACAATAGATTGGTGGTACAGTGAACAGTGAAGAAGGTTATCTTGGATTGCAACGGGATCTTGATCAATTGGGCCAGTGGGCTGACGAATGGCAGATGGAGTTTAATTTAGATAAATTGGAGGTGATGCATTTTGATAGGTCGAACCAGGGCAGGACTTACTCAGTTGATGGTAAGGTGTTGGGGAGAATTATAGAGCTAAGAGATCCTGGGGTACAGGTTCATAACTCCTTGAAAGTGGAGTCACAGGTGGAAAGAGTGGTGAAGAAGGCATTCGGCATGCTTGGTTTCATTGGTCAGAACATTGAATACCGGAGTTGGGACATCTTGTTGAAGTTGTACAAAACATTGGTAAGGCCACACGTGGAATACTATGTACAGTTCTGGTCACCCTATTATAGAAACGATATTACTAAACTAGAAAGAGTGCTGAAAAAATTTACTAGGATGCTACCGGGACTTGATGGTTTGAGTTATAAGGAGAGGCTGAATAGACTGGGACCTTTTTCTGTGGAGCGTAGGAGGCTGAGGGGTGATCTTATAGAGGTCTATGAAATAATGAGTGTCATAGATCAGCTAGATAGTCAATATTCTTCCCCAAGGGTAGGGGAATCTAAAATTAGAGGGTATAGGTTTAAGGTGAGGGGGGGGAGATACAAAAGGGTCCATAGGGGAAATTTCTTCAGAGGATGGTGAGTGTCTGTAACAAGCTGCCAGAAGTAGTAGTAGAGGCGGGTATAATTTTATCTATTAAAAAGCATTTAGACAGTTATATGGGTAAGGTGGGTATAGAGGGATATGGGCCAAATGTGGGCAATTGGGACTAGTTTAGGGGTTATAAAAAGGGGCGGCATGGACAAGTTGGGCCGAAGGGCCTGTTTCCATGCTGTAAATCTCCATGATTCTATGACTCTATGACTAATAAGTAAACTTTAACTTTAACCAACATTCTGTACAACTCCAACATAACCTCCTTGCTTTTAGATTCTATGCCGTAATTGATAAAAGCAAGTGTCCCATATGCCTTCCTAATTATCCTATTCACCTGCTCTGCTGCCTTCAGGATCTGTGAATAAGTACCCCAAGATCTATCTGTTCTTCTGAGCTTCCTCGTGTCATTAAAAACTCCCTTGTCTTGTTACTTTTTCCAAAAGTGCATCACCTTGCACTGATCAGGGTTAAATGCCATCTGCCACTGCTCTGCCCATCTGACCAACCCATCTATATCTTCCTGTAACCTGCGACCTTCTTCATCACAATTAACCACCCTCCCAATCTTGGTATCATCTGCACACTTACTTATCATTCCCCACATTCTCATCTATATCAATTATGCCGACAGCAAACAATAAGGGATCCGTCATTGAACCTTATGTACGCTCCTGGACACCGGCTTTCAGTCACTCAAACAGCCTTCTACCACCACCCTTGGTGTCCTATTACTAACGATGTGGAGATGCCGGCATTGGACTGGGGTAAACACAGTAAGAAGTCTCACAACACCAGGTTAAAGTCCAACAGGTTTATTTGGTAGCAAATGCCATTAGATTTCGAAGCACGCTCCGAAAGCTAGTGGCTTTTGCGACCAAATAAACCTGCTGGACTTTAACCTGGTGTTGTGAGACTTCTTACTGTCCTAATACTAAGCCAGTTTCTGATCCATCTTGCCAAGTTTCCCAATTCCATGTGCTTTAGCTTTCTCAACCAGTCTTCCGTGTGGGACCTTGTCAAAAGCTTTGATAAAATCCATATCAACTACATCAACTGAACTTCCCTCAGCCACACACCCGGTCAGAAGGAGGGGTGAACTGCCAGCATAAACAGTTACAGATCATGAACTCCTTATGCATTGAAAGAACTTCTAATGCAGTGATGCACATTTATTAGTATGGTCAATCAATATTTGTTCATATTAATTTTAAAGTGGCTGAGACAGGTTCAATAGCAACATTTAAAAAGCATTTGGATAAGTACATGGATGGTAGGGATTAGAGGGATATGGGCCAAACGTGGGCAATTGGGACTTGCTTGTAGGGCACCATGGTCGGCATGGGCTGGTTGGGCTGAAGGGCCTGTTTCCGTGCTGTATTACTCTCTGACTTTATGACTAATTGGGTGAATTGTGCCAAATGGCCAGTTTCTGTGCATTCTATATAAATGCTATCAACCATCTTCAACAATGCTTAACTAGAATAGGCGCTCAATGTTAGCTTCTGTTAGTTGATGTCTTTACAGAATATCTTTGATCACCTATAGGCTGAATTTTGCGGCACCGCCATGGAGGGGTGAGATGGAACATGCCGCGAGCCAGGGAAAAGTCCACTGACTTCGACATGAGGAGAAAATCCCACTGACAGAAAATTCCTTCTGCTTATTAACTTTTCTAAAAATCCAACATTGAATTAAAAAGAAATAACAAAGATATTTAAACACATTTAGTTCCATGGCCATTTCTTATCATCTCCTTTTTACAGACTTCCTCAATTATAATAATTACAATATTCTTACTTCACTTATTTGGTGCTGAATCTAGGATCTAATTTTTTTCTGCTTCAGTTATATTGGCAAACATCCATATTCCACCAATATGTTTTATAACTGGAACAGCAATGTGATAATGATCAGCTAATCTGCTTTTTGTGATGGCGATTCAGGGCTAGATCTTGGCCAGAATATTAGAGAGAACGGCCCTATTCTTCTTCAAAACAGTGTCATGGGATCCTTTGACATCCAGTCAAGTCGGCAGATTGGACCTCAGTTAAACAAATTAACCAAAAGACACTGCCTCCAACAGTGCAGTATTCCCTCAGCACTGCATTGAAGTGTCAGCCTTGGTTATTTTGTAATCTCACCCTAGAGTGGGACTTGACTCCAGAACCTTATGATTCACAGGCAAGTGTGTCAGCAACTGAAACACGCCTGTCGCCTTTAATACATGAACTAATATATGCTTACCAATCAGCTCCAGGATTGTCTGATAGACATCGAAGTACTTACATGATAAAGCTCACAACATCTTATTTTTCATTTACAAACAATGGATCTCAAACAATGAAGAGACAGAGTACAGGAATGAGATAGGGAATCTGGTGAACTGATGCAGCAACAATAATCTCTCCCTCAACATCAACAAAATGAAAGAGATTGTCATCGACTTCAGGAAGTGTAGTGGAGAACATACCCCTGTCTACATCAACTGGGATAAAGTAGAAAGGGTCGAGAACTTCAGGTTTTTAGGTGTTCAGATCACCAACAACCTGTCCTGGTCCCCCCATGCCAACACTATAGTTAAGAAAGCCCACCAATGCCTTTACTTTCTCAGAAGACTAAGGAAATTTGGCATGTCAGCTACGAGTCTCACCAACCTTTACAGGTGCACCATAGAAAGCATTCTTTCTGGTTGTATCGCAGCTTGGTATGGCTCCTGCTCTTCCCAAAACTGCAAGAAACTCCAAAATGTCATGAATGTAGCTCAATCCATCACACAAACCAGCCTACCATGCATTTACTCTGTCTATACTTCCCAGTGCCTTGGCAAAGCAGCCAGCATAATTAAGGATCCCATGCACCCTGGACATTCGCTCTTCCATCTTCTTCTGTAAGAAAAAGATACAAAATTCTGAGATCACGTATCAACCGACTCAAGAACAGCTTCTTCCCTGCTGCCATCAGACTTTAGAATGGACTTACCTTGCATTAAGTTTATCTTTCTCTACACCCTAGCTAAAACTGTAACACTACATTCTGCACTCTCTCCTCTCCTTCTCTATGAATGGTATGCTTTGTGTGTATAGCGCGCAAGAAACAATACTTTTCACTGTATACTAATACATGTGACAATAATAAATCAAATCAAATCAATATATTTTGGCTTTGGAAAGGAGCGGTATCTTTATTTCTTTATCCTTCGAGTAATATCGGTATTTTTCTTCAAGTCAATAGTCACAAATCCATGATCTTGTTTTAGGAAAATTCTTGTTGGAGAAAATTATTACAGGCCTGAACTTAATTTTTGACATGGTTAATTACTGCTGCTGTTCTACCTGAGTCTCCATCTATTCAAAGCTTCGTTACAACAATCCTGACTTAAAACACAAAATTTCACTCAGTAATAGTTTGACTTATCCTCTCAACAAACTTTATCTAAAGATAATTGATTCCTAACCAGTAATCCAATCATTATTAAATGGACACACATATTACTGCATGTTGGGTCTTTGGCACCACCTACAGATCTTCATTTGTTAGTTTGATCATTAGCTTTGTGAAATAGACCCTTTGCTTTCCATTGAGAAATTGGTACCAGAATTGGACACCACAACTAGTTCACTTCTGCAAGATTTAATTTTTTGCAAGTCTACAGGTTTGAGAAAACAGCGTGGATTTTGCAGAGTTGGGACGGGTACGCGAACCTTTAAAAGGGAAACTTGGAGTCCTGCCCTCCCTGTGGTGAACCATAGATGGTTACCACTATGGGTACTTGTACACATGTTACTCTTGTTACTGTTGGGGTTAGGGTTGGGGTGTTCCACCTGTTATCATTGTTTATGTGGTACACTCCGTTCGGCTCTGCCTTTTTAGAGGAGCATAAAGGTCACTGCTACTTCCTAGTAGCCCTTAGTCTGGGATAGTATTGTTAAGTAGTGTGCTCCAATCTTGTTGTGAATAAAAGCCTTTATTCCCGGGTACGTCCTAGCCTCCCGTGTGAATCAATCGCGCATCAATTTTATTCACAACAACATACCGAAAATTTTGTTCGAGGAAAAATGGAGCAGATGCTGAAACCCGATCGGCTAACCTTGGATCCGCGTGCTGCTGGGGCGTCGAATACTTTCGACCATTGGTTGAAGTGCTTCGAGGATTACATTGAGGCCTCGACAGCAGTCCAGCCGACGCTGACAGATTGCGGGTCCTCCACGCCAGGGTGAGCGACACTGTGTATGCAACAATTCGCGACTCCCAAAATTACAAAGATGCCATCGAATTACTCAAGAAGCTGTATAATAAACAGCCGAACGAAATTCATGCTCGTCAGCTATTAGCCACTTGACGGCGGCAGCCCGGCGAAACTACGGGACAGTACCTGCGCGAACTTCAACAGCTAGCCAGAGCCTGCAACTGCAAGGAGGTGTCGGCTGTTCAATACACCAACGATCTTATTCGGGACGCCTTCGTGGCGGGAATCGGCTCATCCTATATTCGCCTGCGGCTGCTAGAGCAGGGTAACTTGGACCTGGCTAAGACGGTAGAATTGGCTGATGCGATGGAAACGGCCTCCAGAAGTCTCGAAACCTACCCCACCGACCATGTGGGAACATCGTGGCAAGCACAGCCACCGCCTCAACTGTACTCGGCGGCTCCTCTGAACTGCGCGATAATGCTCGCAACTTCAGACCTGTCGGCTGCGGCAGCTCCTGGAGGCCCACGGTGCTATTTCTGCGGATTGGCGAAGCATCCTCGTCAGAGATGTCCGGCCAGGACGGTGTTTTGCTCCGTCTGTGGAAAGAAAGGGCACTGTGCAAAAGTGTGCCGAGCAAAGACCCCTTCGAAGCCCAGCAGTGCTGCGTGTGACTCTCCAGGATCCATCTCCTCGTCTCCAGCCTCGTCGATGTCTTCAGCCACGTGCGATCCATGGGCGCCGCCATTTCCTACGACGACGACGCAAGCCACGTGCGACCTGCGGGTGCCGCCGTTTTCAACATCATTGACCACGTGCGATTCGTGGGCGCAGCCATTTTGGTCGACACCGGCCGCAGAAGACCAGCAGGGGTCCATAGAACCATAGAACCATAGAAAATTACAGCTCAGAAACAGGCCTTTTGGCCCTTCTTGTCTGTGCCGAACCATTTTATGCCTAGTCCCACTGACCTGCACTTGGACCATATCCCTCCACACCCCTCTCATCCATGAACCCGTCCAAGCTTTTCTTAAATGTTAAAAGTGACCCCGCATTTACCACGTTATCCGGCAGCTCATTCCACACTCCCACCACTCTCTGCGTGAAGAAGCGCCCCCTAATATTCCCTTTAAACTTTTCTCCTTTCACCCTTAACCCATGCCCTCTGGTTTTTTTCTCCCCTAGCCTCAGCGGAAAAAGCCTGCTTGCATTCACTCTATCTATACCCATCAAAATCTTATACACCTCTATCAAATCTCCCCTCAATCTTCTACGCTCCAGGGAATAAAGTCCCAACCTATTCAATCTCTCTCTGTAACTCAGCTTCTCAAGTCCCGGCAACATCCTTGTGAACCCTCTCTGCACTCTTTCAATCTTATTTACATCCTTCCTGTAACTAGGTGACCAAAACTGTACACAATACTCCAAATTCGGCCTCACCAATGCCTTATATAACCTTACCATAACACTCCAACTTTTATACTCGATACTCCGATTTATAAAGGCCAATGTACCAAAGGCACTCTTTACGACCCTATCCACCTGTGACGTCACTTTTAGGGAACTCTGTACCTGTATTCCCAGATCCCTCTGTTCAACTGCACTCTTCAGAGTCCTACCATTTACCCTGTACGTTCTTCTTTGGTTTGTCCTTCCAAAGTGCAATATCTCACACTTGTCTGCATTAAATTCCATTTGCCATTTTTCAGCCCATTTTTCTAGTTGGTCCAAATCCCTCTGCAAGCTTCGCAAACCTTCCTCACTGTCCACTACACCTCCAATCTTTGTATCATCAGCAAACTTGCTGATCCAATTTACCACATTATCATCCAGATCATTGATATAGATGACAAACAACAATGGACCCAACACCGATCCCTGCAGCACACCACTAGTCACAGGCCTCCACTCAGAGAAGCAATCCTCCACAACCACTCTCTGGCTTCTTCCATTGAGCCAGTGTCTTATCCAATTTACTACCTCCCCATGTATACCCAGCGACTGAACCTTCCTAACTAACCTCCCATGAGGGACCTTGTCAAAGGCCTTGCTGAAATCCAGGTAGACAACATCCACCGCCTTCCCTTCATCCACTTTCCTGGTAACCTCCTCGAAAAACTCTAATAGATTGGTCAAACATGACCTACCACGCACAAAGCCATGTTGACTCTCCCTAATAAGTCCCTGTCTATCCAAATATTTGTAAATCCTATCCCTTATCACACCTTCCAATAACTTGCCCACCACCGACGTCAAACTTACTGGCCGATAATTTCCCTCGTCGTTGGCTATCTCAGCTGCCTGCAGTTACACTCGGGATTCAACAGTGGCGTCAATCATCCTGGACCAGGCCAAGCCTCACAGACTCGACAAGTCCATGATGGACATAGAGGTAAACGGGTGCCTGGCGCATTGCCTATTTGACAGCGGGAGCACGGAGAGCTTCATCCATCCGGATACAGTGAAACGGTGCGCTCTCCGTGTGCAAACTGTCAGGCAGACAATCTCCATGGCGTCGAGGTCCCGATCTGTCATCGTTCTTGAGAGCTGTGTGGTAACCTTAACGGTGCGGGGCACAGTCTACGAGAACCTCAGGCTCCTCGTGTTACCGCACCTTTGCGCTCCGGTACTCCTGGGGCTAGACTTTATGGTCCACCTGAAGAGTGTGACCCTGCGGTACGATGGGCCACTCCCTCCACTTTCAGTGGGAGAACAGCAGCCTCCAAATTGCCCAGCGCGCTGCACATTCAAAACCCTGTCAACACTCAAAATTACCCTGCCTTCCCTATTCGAAAATCTCGTGGCAGGCTGCAAGCCCATCGCAACTAAGAGCAGGCGTTACAGCGCTGAGGATCGGATCTTTATTCGATCTGAGGTTCAGCGGCTCCTCAGGGAAGGGGTCATTCAACCTAGCACTAGCCCATGGAGAGCACAAGTCATGGTGGTCAAGACTGGAGACAAGCCCTGGATGGTCATAGACTATAGTCAGACCATTAATAGGTACACGCAGCTGGACACGTACCCTCTCCCGCACATATCTGACATGGTCAACCAGATTGTGCAGTACCGGGTGTTCTCCACCATCGACTTGAAGTCAGCCTACCACCAGCTCCCCATTCACCTAGAGGACCGCAAATACACGGCCTTTGAGGCGGATGGCCGTCTCTACCAATTTTTAAGAGTCCCTTTCGGTGTCACAAATGGGGTCTCGGTCTTCCAGCGTGAGATGGACCGAATGGTGGACCAAAACGGGCTACGGGCTACCTTCCCGTACCTGGACAACGTCACTATCTGCGGCCATGACCAGCAGGACCACGACGCCAACCTCCAGAAGTTTTTACGCACTGCGACTCTCCTGAACCTGACCTATAACAAGGAGAAGTGTGTATTCAGCAAGCACCGCCTAGCAATCCTCGGATACGTGGTGGAAAACGGGGTCATTGGCCCCGATCCAGACCGTATGCGTCCCCTCCTTGAACTTCCCCTACCCACTCGCATCAAAGCACTGAGAAGATGCTTAGGCTTCTTCTCGTACTATGCACAGTGGGTCCCCAATTACGCGGACAAAGCCCGTCCACTCATAAAATCTACCTCTTTTCCCCTGATAGCAGAGGCTCGCCTAGCCTTTGAAGGGATAAAAGCCGACATCGCGAAAGCCACGATGCACGCTGTCGATGAGTCCATCCCCTTTCAGGTGGAGAGTGATGCATCTGATTTTGCCCTGGCCGCCACACTTAACCAGGCGGGCAGGCCTGTCGCCTTTTTCTCTCGCACCCTCCAAGGCCCTGAAATTCGGCACTCCTCTGTGGAGAAAGAGGCTCAGGCCATTGTGGAGGCTGTACGGAATTGGCGCCATTATTTGGCTGGCACACGGTTTACCCTGCTCACGGACCAGCGGTCCGTGGACTTCATGTTCAACAACACGTTAAGGGGAAAAATTAAGAATGATAAAATCTTGAGGTGGCGAATCGAACTCTCCACCTACAACTATGATATCATGTACCGTCCGGGGAAGCTCAATGAGCCCTCAGATGCCCTGTCGCGTGGAACATGTGCCAGTGTGCAGGAGGACCGGTTACAGGCCCTCCACAATGATCTCTGCCATCCGGGGATCACTCGGTTTTTCCATTTTGTAAAGGCTCGGAATCTGCCCTACTCCATAGGGGATGTCAGGTCAATAACTCGAAGCTTCCAGGTATGTGCAGAGTGCAAGCCGCACTTCTACCAGCCTGACAGGGCACACCTCATTAAGGCCACTCGCCCTTTTGAACGACTGAGTGTCGACTTCAAGGGCCCCCTTCCTTCGACAGATCGGAATGTGTATTTCCTCAACGTGGTTGACGAATACTCCCGATTCCCCTTTGCCATCCCCTGTTCTGACATGTCCTTTGCCACGGTCATCAAAGCCCTGCGGAGTCTTTTTACCCTGTTCGGCTACCCCAGTTATATCCACAGTGATAGGGGTTCGTCGTTTATGAGCGACGACTTGAGGCAATACCTGCTCTCTAAAGGAATTGCCTCAAGTAGGACTACGAGTTATAACCCCAGGGGTAACGGACAGGTCGAGAGAGAAAACGCTACAGTCTGGAAGGCTGTTTTACTGGCGTTAAGGTCTAGGGGTCTTCCAGTCTCCCGTTGGCAAGAGGTACTTTCTGATGCGCTCCATTCAATCCGGTCCCTCCTGTGTACGGCAACCAACGCTACCCCACATGAGCGGATGTTTACCTTCCCTAGGAAGTCTTCCTCTGGGACCTCACTGCCGTCTTGGTTGACGTACTCAGGACCTGTCCTCCTGTGGCGGCATGTCAGGGCCCGCAAGTCCGACCCTTTGGTCGGACTTGCGAGTCCATCTCCTCCACGCTAACCCTCAATATGCCTATGTGGCATATCCTGACGGGCGAGAGGACACGGTCTCTATCAGAGATCTGGCGCCTGCAGGGGACCTGGAAACCTCCATCACTCCCGCACCCCTGGTTAGGGTTCCTTTGCCCATTCTCTCCCCTCCTGACATGGCACGGGCAGCATCGGGACCTCAACTTAATCCTCTTACTCCCGTGTACAGCTTGCCTGAGTCCAGGAGATTGTCGCCACCTCGAGGTCCACAGGCGTGTGAGGAACTGGAGGAGTCACTGGACACCACCTCGGAGAGAGGTGGTGGAGCCAGTGCTGCAGAGGTCGCAGAGACGGTGCGGACCTCCGATACGGCTGAACTTGTGAACATATGGACAGTTCGTATTGTCTCCTTACCCCACCGGTTTTTGTTTTTTAAAGGAGGGGTGAATGTGGTGAACCATAGATGGTTACCACTATGGGTACTTGTACATATGTTACTCTTGTTACTGTTGGGGTTAGGGTTTGGGTGTTCCACCTGTTATCATTGTTTATGTGGTACACTCCGTTCGGCTCCGCCTTCTTACAGGAGTATAAAGGTCACTGCTACTTCCTAGTAGCCCTTAGTCTGGGATAGTATTGTTAAGTAGTGTGCTCCAATCTTGTTGTGAATAAAAGCCTTTATTCCCGGGTACGTCCTAGCCTCCCGTGTGAATCAATCGCGCATCACTCCCCCATTGCTGACAGATCCGATTTTTGCCAGCGATGGGAAGGGGGCGGAGTGTAGATCATAGGAACATAGGAATTAGGAGCAGAAGTAGGCAAATTCAGCCCTTCAAGGACTGCTCCATCATTCAATCAGATCATGGCTGATCTCTCCCTGGTCTCAAATCCACATCCCCACCTTTTCCCCATATTCCCTTATCCCTTTTTTATTAGAAATATGTCTATCCCCTTCTTGAAACCAGTCAACCAGTCAGACTGCTATGAGGCAGCGAGTTCCACAAATTCTCCACCCTCTGCGAGAAGCAGTTCCTCCTCATCTCAGTGTTAAATCTCCAGCCTCTCAACCTATACCTGTGACCTCTTGTTCCAGATTGTCCCACAAGGGGAAACATTTTGGTCTACATTTACTTTATCAATACCTTTTAAAATGTTATATACCTCGATCAGGTCCCCTCTCATCCTTCTAAACTCCAGCGAGCATAAACCCAAACTGTTTAATCTCTCCTGATACGTCAACCCTTCATCCATGGAATCAATCTGATCACTGGTGGGAAAACCAAATTCCGCTAGGCTATTTGAACTTGTGCTGACCTCAAACAGACCTCATTTTGAATGCTTCACAAGCCTTCAAAAGCATTGTGGAAGTCACAACATGATGGAGTAGATGCAAATACTCATGGAGGCTGGGTAAGTTCTGTTTAAGTGTCATGATCTGAAGTTTTTTAAAATCCCCTGCTCTTTAAATTTGAAAAATAAAACAGGCTAAAAATGTCAATAAGAGTTAAAAAACCATCTGCTGTACTGCTTTGATTGACAGGTCTTCTGGTGTACATTAGAAAATAATGATCATCTGCGCATAATTTCAATTTAGTTCTTTACTGACATTTCCCAAGAGTTGCTATTATGATATTATGAATGCTTGGTTGTGTTTAAAAAGTTACTGTTGTCTCTGAGTTCACAGATTGATTTACAGTTTAAAACGGCTATTAAAGGATTAGTTGCCTTTTATGTGGCTTCTGAATAGGACTTTATTTGATTTTGTAGGAGATTATGCAAGATATTTTTTCTTTATCAAGTGTGTATGGATGAGAGCGGTATTTGATTATCAGAAGATTATTTTTGCTTTTCCACATGGCTCCTGAGGCTTGCTCAGTGTGGATTCTGGGTGAGTGGCTATAGAAGTAACGTGAGGGTATAAGGTATCATGGGGTGGATGATACATGAGATGGCATGGAGTTGGCCTAGGGAAATCATAGAATCACAGAGGTTTACAGCATGGAAACAGGCGCTTCGGCCCAACTTGTCCATGCCGTCCCTTTTTTAAAAAACCCCGAAGCTAATCCCAATTGCCTGCATTTGGCCCATATCCCTCTATACCCATCTTACCCATGTAAATGTCTAAACAATTTTTAAAAGACAAAACTGTACCTGCCTCTACTCCTACCTCTGGCAACTTGTTCCAGACACTCACCACCCTCTGGAGACTTTTGTATCTTTCCCCTCTCACCTTAAACCGATGTCCTCCAGTTTTAGACTCCCCTACCTTTGAGAAAAGGTATTGACTATCTAGCTGATCTATGCCCCTCATTATTTTATAGACCTCTATAAGATCACCCCGAAGCCTCCTACGCTCCAGAGGAAAAAGTCCCAGCCTATTCAGCCTCTCCTTATAACTCAAACCATCAAGTCCCAGTAGCATCCTAATAAATCTTTTCTGCATTCTTTCTAATTTAATAGTATCCTTTCTATAATAGGGTGACCAGAACTGTATACAGTATTCCAAGTGTGGCCTTACCAATGTCTTGTGCAACTTCAACAAGACGTCCCAACCCCTGTATTCAATGTTCTGACCAATGAAAACAAGCATGTCGAATGTCTTCTTCACCATCCTGTCCAGCTGTGACTCCACTTTCAAGCAGCTATGAACATGTACCCCTAGATCTCTTTGCTCTGTAATTCTCCCCAGAGTCCTACCTTAACTGAGTAAGTCCTGCCCTGGTTCGATCAACCAAAATGCATCATCTCGCATTTATCTAAATTAAACTCCATCTGCCATTTGTCAGCCCACTGGCCCAATTGATCAAGATCCCATTGCAATCATAGATAACCTTCTTCACTGTCCACTATTCCAACAATCTTGGTGTCATCTGCAAACTTACTAACCATGCCTATTAAATTCTCATCCAAATCATTAATATAAATGACAAATAACAGTGTACCCAGCACCGATCCCTGAGTCACACCACTGGTCACAGGCCTCCAGTTTGAAAAACGACCCTCTACAATCACCTTCTGTCATCAAGCCAATTTTGTACCAATTGGCTACCTCACCCTGGATCCCGTGAGATTTAACCTCATGCAACAACCTACTATGCGGTACCTTGTCAAAGGCCTTGCTAAAGTCCATGGAGACAAGATCAACTGCACTGCCCTCACCTCCCTTCTTGGTTACCCCGTCAAAAAACTCAATCAAATTTGTGAGACACGATTTTCCACTCACAAAGCCATACTGATTGTCCCTAATCAGTCCTTGCGTCTCCAAATGCCTGTAGATCCTGTCTCTCAAAATACCTTCCAACAACTTACCCACTACAGATGTGATGCTCACCGGCCTGTAGTTCCCAGGCTTTTCCCTGCAGCCCTTTTCAAACAAAGGCACAACATTTGCCACCCTCCAATCTCCAGGCACATCACTGTGACTATCGATCACTCAAATATCTCTGCTAGGGGACTCGCAATTTCCTCCCTAGCCTCCCACAGTGTCCTGGGATACACTTCATCAGGTCCCGGGGATTTATCTACCTTGATGCGCTTTAAGACTTTCAGCACCTCCTTCTCTATATGTGCACTCCTCAAGACATCACTATTTATTTCCCCAAGTTCTCTCACATCCATGCTTTTCTCAACAGTGAATACTGATGAGAAATATTAATTTAGGATCTCACCCATCTCTTGTGGATCCGCACATAGATGACCTTGTTGAACCTTAAGAAGTCCTACCTTCTCCATAGATACTCTTTTGCCCTTTATGTATTTGTAGAATCTCTTTGGATTCTCCTTTGCCTTATCTGCCAAAACAATCTCATGTCCCCTTTTTGCCCTCCTGATTTTTCTCTTAACTCTACTCCTGCACCCTCTATACTCTTCAAAGGATCCACTTGATCCCAGCTGCCTATGTATGTCATGTGCCTCCTTCTTCTTCTTGACCAGGGCCTCAATATCCTGAGTCAATCAGGGTTCCCTACTTCTACCAGCCTTGCCCTTCACTCTAAGAGAAATGGGTAAAAATGGGGTTTGGTGGGGACTGAGGTTTGAGGGGTGAAGGGTCCTATAGCTTTTAAAACAACTATGACAAAGTTGCAGAGGACAATAGTGGACGTTCTAACCAGACCACCTCAGGACTCTCCCCACCACCTCCCCCCCTTCCTCTCCATGGTTCCCTTTGATCTACTTGCGGAGTTGGTTGTCCCAACTCTAACTGCCCATCCTCCCTACAGCAAACATGAGCTCTAATGGGCCCTTTAAACTGAGGCAGGTCTGCTGACTGGGAGATTTCCCAACTCCAGGTATCCCCTTCAGTGGCAAAACTCCAAACCCTACGGAAAACCATCCCATTCCATTGCTTATGGTTTCACTTCAATTTACCAAAGATGCCTTTACACACTCCATCGAAAACTTGCGTTACTGCGACTCACACACTCAGCTCCGAGCCAGTGCCAAGCTGTAACATTTTGGCAAGTTTGATTTATGAATCACTGATTGCTTTGAATCTTTTGTTCAGTTGAACAGTAAAGGTGAACATTTCCATTTATTTTTCTGTTAGTGCTTTTGAAAAGCTGATTAATTTGCATTTCCTGCTTTCACAACAGATTTTTAATAACTTGCAAATTCGTATGAATTGGGATTTTCCACAAAGAATGGAAATGAGGAATCCATACGGATAATACTTAAATCACCCGGAAAGGAAAACTGCTTCTATTTAGATTTAAAATGAATTAACGTTGTACATGAAATTGCCCTGCACTTTTCTCAATTTATATTCAAGGATCCATTTATTGAATATTTCAAAAGTGGGAAAGACAGCAAAGTAATCCATCTGCTTTTTACATTTCTTAGCCCTCACCAATAAAAACCCTTCAATGATGCATATTGTATTTATTACCAAATCAAACAAGAGTCAATTCATCTAATGTTGACTTTGAAATTGCCTTATTAAGAAAAAGTGAGTCAGAATGACTTGACAATTACCTCTAAATGAAAATTGCTGCAATTTATACTGGGGCATTGTGAGATTTTGGCATTGAAGTTAAACTGGGGCAAATAGGAATCATCCTGAATGGTTTTATTCCGCCCTTATTCTTCAATAATTGAGATAAAGTGAGAAATCAATAAACTGATCTACTCGACATGAGAATTCTTCTCCAAAATCTTCATAAGATTTAATTCAAAAATTGACTCTCTAATAATCCTCCTGCTAATTTGCAAAGGGTTTTGTTAAACAAATTATAGCAAGAGTACAGTGGTATCTATGCAATGGGCATGTGGCACTCGTTAATGTTTGCTTACTAGAAGCTGTAATGACAGGATGTTTATGAGGTGCAGTCAGCTAGAACATTGTTCTTTCAACTCAGGGACCTGGTTCAAATCCACCTTGGATTAATGGGCTAAAGATTTCTGACTGGTGTAAGAATATGAAGTAAAATGAGTTCTTAGTAGATTGAATCCTATTTTAGCAAGTTAGCTGGTTCTGATTTCATCATGATGATAGATAGCGTCAGAAAGAGAAAAGCAATGCTGATTATTAACAGAAACAGAATGGTGAGTAAAGTGTGTTCTTCTAAGAGAAAAGACTTTGAGTTATCTATTTACCCAATGGGTAACAGAATGGCTGCACTGGAGTGTACATCGTGGCTGGATAGAATTTTTCGAGTGCTGTGTGTTAAGTTACACAAGGACAGAATTATACACCACTCAGGTTCTTAGAATCTTAGAATCCCTACAGCACAGAAAGAGGCCATTCGGCCCATCGAGTCTGCACCGACCACAATCCCACCCAGGCCCTATCCCCATATCCCTACATATTTACCCACTAATCCCTCTAACCTATGCATCCCAGGACACTAAGGGCAATTTTTTAGCATAGCCAATCAGCCTAACCCGCACACCTTTGGACTGTGGGAGGAAACCGGAGCACCCGGAGGAAACCCACGCAGACACGAGGAGAATGTGCAAACTCCACACAGACAGTGACCCAAGCCGGGAATCGAACCCCGGTCCCTGGAGCTGTGAAGCAGCAGTGCTAACCACTGTGCTACCGTGCTACCGTGGAACTTGGAACCAACTATCTAGCAGCTCTGAAAATGATGGATCGTTGCTGCTTTATCAAAACTTCATTATGCAAAACATGTACATCATATTAATTACATCTCTGAATGTCTTATTTGCTTATTTAACAGTCTTAATTCTTCACGGAAATAAAAGTTTAACTGGTCTATCAATTGGCTCCAATTTCATAGCCAGGTTTCCAAAGTGAACATCCTCATCTTCTGCCACATGAAGTCCTCATTCCAAAGTATGGTTGGAGGACACAGACAGAAACTGAGAAAGATGAGGCTTGCACACGGAACACTGCTTCTTGTACATTTTCTTACCAAATGGCTAATGTAAATTTCAAAGATTACAAAATGCAAACCATGAAAAAAAGACACATAATGGACCCCAGAAAATAAACCAAGAAATGAATCTGGAACTTCTGGACTTTGTTTTTGTGAAAGAATAATTTATGAAATCTAAATGCTGTACACCATAATAAGTAGCTAATTTACAGAACTCTCAAAAGGTAAGCTAAAATCCATTTAATGACATTTAACATAACGTTCCTGGCAATCGGGCAGAATTAACGAGTTGGTGTATTTAATGACACAATAATTAGACACTATTCTTAATGGAGTTGCTGTTGGGAATTGGTTCAATCAGTTCTCATTGATGAATTACTGTAGTTTTTTTTACCACTGGAGCTTTATTGCTAAATATCACATGGGTATTAAAACAATTTTAAACTGAGAAAAGCTCAGAAATAATCCAGATCCTACCTGTGATGTGGAGATGCCGGTATTGGACTGGGGTAAGCACAGTAAGAAGTCTCACAACACCAGGTTAAAGTCCAACAGGTTTATTTGGTATCACGAGCTTTCAGAGCATTGCTCCTTCATCAGGTGAGTTAGGTTCACAAACATGGCATGGATATCGGCAAAGACACAATTGTAAGATAATCACAGATTAGAATGTGAAGAATGGTTGGAATGCAAGTCTTTACAAGTGATCAAGTATTTACAGGTACAGACAGTGTGAGTGGAGAGAGAGATAATCACAGGTTAAAGAGAATTATCTCAAGGCAGGACAGTTAGTAGGATTTTGCAAATCCACCCAGCATACAGTACCTGTAAAGACTTGATTACCTGTAAAGACTCGCATTCCAACCATACTTCACATTCCAATCTGTAATTATCTTAAATTTGCCTATATATGTTGTGTTTGTGAACCTACCTCCATTCACCTAACGAAAGAGCAGTGCTCTGAAAACTCATGATTCCAAATAAACCTGTTGGACTTTAACCTGGTGTTGTGAGACTTCTTACCGTCCAGATCCAACCTGACCAATTAATGTATTTTTAAAAAAAGACTAAACATTGAGTTCTATTTCATTGACCTGTGCTCTCCTGCATTGTTTGCCATCAGGTCACCCAAGCAGTTTGACTTCCAATCACAATTGTTTATCACACAGCAGTGATCAACAGTATGAGTGCCGATGTGTTATCGCTGAAACCTCATGCACCTTTTTAATAGTGTACAAATATCCTGAAGGTCACATTGTATGTATGATAGAAAGTTACTTTAAGAATGCCAGTCTTCAGCCAGTTTGATTCACTCCATGTGATGTCAAGAAACAGCTGAGTGCATTGGATAAAGCAGCCAATTAACTATGATAACATCCTGAAGACTTGTGCTCCAGAACTTGCCACACCCCGAGCCAAGCTGTTCAAGTATGTTAACATTAACCCAGCAATGTGGAAAATTGTCCAGGTATGACCTGTACACAAAAAGCAGGACAGATCCAACCTGGCTAATTACCGCCCCATCGGTCTATTCTTCATCAGCAAAGAGATGAAGGGGGTCACCAACAGTGTTCTCAAACCAAGAACCAGCTCACTAAGGCTCAGTTTTGGGTTTCGCCAGGGTCACGCAGCTCCTGACCTTGTTACAGCCCTGGTTCAAATATGGACAAAAGAGCTGAATTCTCGAGGTGAGGTGACAGCCCTTGATGTTGATGTAACAGTTAATTGAGTTTGGCATTAAGGAGCCCTAGCAAAATTGAAGTCAATGTGAGTCAGGGGGAAACTCTCCATTGGCTGGAGTCATACCTAGCACAAAGGAACATGGTGCTTGGAGGTCAATCATCTCAGTCCCAAGACATCTCTGCAGGAGTCCCTCAGGGGAATGTCCTAGGCTCAACCATCTTCAGCTGCTTCATCAATAACATTCTTTCCATCATAAGCTCAGAAATGAGGATGTTCGCCAATGATTGCACAATGTTCAGCACCATTCGTAACTCCTCAGATACTGAAGCGGTCCATGCAAACTTATAACAAGACCTGGACAGCAGTCAGGCTTTGATTGATGAATAGCAAGTAACATTAATGCCACACAAGTACCATTGAATGACTACTCAATGAGAATTTAACCATCTGCCTTTGATGTTCAATAGATTACAGCTCCATAACACTCAAGAAGCTCATCATCACCCAGGGCAAAGTAACTCATTTAGTCGGTACCCCATCCACCACATTAAACATTCAATCTTTCCACCACCAGTGAATAGTGGCAAGAGTGAGTATCATCTCCAACTTGCACAGCAATAATGTGCCAAGGCTGTTTAACGGCACCTTCCACACCTGTGAACTCTACCCTGTAGAAGGACTAGGGCAGTAGACACATGGGAACACCTGCACTTGTAAATTCCCCTCCAAGTCACTCACCGTCCTGACTGAGGCATATTTTGCCATTCCATTATTGTCACCGGGTCAAAAACCTAGAATTCTCTATTAACACTACAAGAATTGCAGTCAGTAGTTTAAAAAAGTGACTCACCCCTTCTCAAGGCAACTAGGACTAGCTGTGCCAGTAATGCCCATATCCTAAGACTAATAAAAGGCACACACGAATTATAGGGCTGATCTTCTGAATGTTAGGAAAACCTTAGGACACATCTGTGTGATTCTCAGAAGAAGAACTCAAGAATTAGGAGCAGGAGTCGGCAATTCAGCCCCTCAAGTCTGCTCTGCCATTCAATATGATCATGGCTAATCTCATCTCAGCCTCAGCTCCACCTTCCTGCCCGTTCACCATAGCCTTCAAACCCTTAATAATTAAAAATTTGTCCACTTCTTCCTTACGTTTGCTCAAACCCACGCTGGCCAGCCCAGTCTTACAGAGTATTCGGGGTGCTACTTTGTAAGGGTGCCCCAACCTCAGCATCGAGACACAGGACCCCTCTCCTTCTCACAACAGACATGATGACCACTGAACGAACAGGTCATCCCCAACGCACCATGCAGGCCTGAGGGTGACCAGCCAGAAGCCTCACCCCACCCCTCACAAGAGAGATGAACTGAGATGGGGGTCCCCTTACCCCCTGCTCCCTTCAGACCCCACTGCCTGGCACAGCCAATGTTGCACTGCCCTCAGCAGCAGTAACATCACAAGGTAACGAGGATCTAAGGTGCAAGTGCCATGACTGGTCAGGATCATTACACGTGACATGTAATTACAGTAGGTCTCAGTAGCTGATAACTTTACAATCTAATTATTGTTTCTTTTAATGAGCAGTTAGATTTTGTTATGCTATTTAATCCATCACAATAATGATTGTGATTTGAATTGGAGGGCAGGTTTTTTGAATTGTTGCCACAAACCACACCGGGCACTGAGTTTGCTGTTGAATTGTGGCTGCATCCACCAAGGTTTCAATCAAATCTGCAGCAACTTTATGAATGGAGACTTCATTACATTACCGGCACCATGAACTTTCATACCCACTTCAGTGAACAGCCGGCACAGTTCAGAATAATAGTTGCACCAGATCTCTGTTTAGAATATGAGAGAACGGGGTGAATTTGTCACACCCAGGATTAGAATCATGTATTCCATAAGTATACATGATGTATGACATAACACCCTGTCTTCTGTTGCTAATACTCTTTCCCAAGTAATACTTCTTGTAACACTTGGAAACACATGGGTAATGTGTTGATATAAATCATATTTTGAAGGAAGCTAGTTAATTTCAGTGAAATGTGCACCGTTTAATGTACACAGAGCTTCAATAAGCGTGAATGTAATGACATTGTTGACCATTAATCTGACTTTATATTACATTCAAATATGCTGCATTCTATTTTTTTGCATTTACGGAGCTTGAATGTACTACCTGGACAGATCGTTCAATTACAGATATAACACAATAAGAATGTTCAATTGGATATAACTGGACTCTGCTTTCAAAATTGTCAGTTAATCTGGGAGTAAATTGAAATTATATAGCATGATATGAATAATTAATATGTTAAGTGTGTAAGGAATTTCTTTGCTACATTAAAAAAGGCTTATTTTGAATATGTAACTGAGGAGGACAGTAATAGACTTCAAGAAGACAATTAGACATCGACAATCTGAAGGAATGGTTCAACACATGGCAGATAAATTCAATGCAAAAATATTTGAGGTGATATATTTTGGAAGGAAGAATAAGGAGGGACAGTATAAGATAAATGGTACAATTTGAAAACGGGTGCAAGAACAGAGATGCCTAGGGGTGTTTGTACTCACGTTTGGGCAGGTTAACAAAGAAGGTAATAAATCATACAGGATCTTGGTCTTCTATAAATAGAGGCATTGTACAGAAACGAGAAATCCTGTTCAAACTATATAACACACTGGTTTGGCCCCAGTTGGAATATTGGGTGATATTTAAAGGAGGTAACGAGGAGCTTTCTGTGTCACCTCCTTAGGGGAAGAGCCAGTGAATTATGTTCCAATCACCAGGTAGCTGTGGGCCTTTCCACGTATTGAAGAGCCCAGGGGCGGAAATCCTGCCACTGAAAGCTTCCAGCTCCCCGTGTTCCCTAATCTGAACTCGGCCTTTCCACTCATCCCCCCATGGCCCCACATGCCCTCAGGCCAAGCTTCCATTGACCCACTATACACCGTCTAGACCAATGAACATGTAGTGACAGTACAATGTGAAAAACTGCTTTTTGTAAAGTAAATCATTCATAGCTTACTCTAAAGTTGAAGAAAAGTCAATTCACTGCAATCTGATACAATTTTCAATCATCCAGACCCTTTAAATATTAATAACAAAACCCACAAACCCTTCAAAACCATTTAACCTGGTGTAAATAAACATAGTGAAATTGACAGCAGAGAGTAGGGTAGCTGAATGTCACTGAAACCATGGCTGGATTTTTCTGCCTCTGTCCTGCTGGGATCCATCACGGGAAATTTGGTAGCCTACCCAAAAATCCATTGACTTTCGGCATGACTGGATGACCCCAGTGGCAAGTGGAGCCAGAAAGTCCTGCCCAATGTTTTCTTTGGAGCACGGCTATTTCAACAAGAATAAAGGCTGCCTGGCTCTCAGCCCAGCCTCATTATGTATACTGTGCTGAGAGCTCAAACATCCATGAAAGTACAAAAATACCTGAGTCCCATAGCACTGAGACGGACATTTTAATTTGCCCGTCAGTGCATCTGGTAGCCCCTGCATGTGCCTTAGAATATCATCCCAGGTGGGCTGGTCTGACTCCAACTCACACCTGCCCCATGACAATGAAGACCCTGACCTGGCAGCCTTTCTCCCAAAGCGGGAGGGTGCACCTGGGAATTTTCCCGACTCCCATTATCTGCCCCAAGGATGAAAATTCAGGCCTTCTCACTGGTTATATTAAATATATTTCCAATCTCTGTTTGAAAATTAAAGTTCAGAATTGATTGGCATTGCCTATTACTGCAGTCCTTTCTGTTTCTGTACCTGCAGCTAACTGACTAATAATTTCTGTTCAAAGCCACTATTTCTACATGCACAAGATGCATTGAAGGTGGAATATGATTGTGATTTGATGAATGATCTTTAGCATCACATTAATCAAAGATTCTGTGCTTACTAATCTTTTTGTACAAATACTTTGATCTAATGGCCACCTTGTTACATTGCCATGTTCCGAGCTCTGATATTATGACTTGGATCGAGTCTGAGAGTAGATAAAGCAGCCTTTGAATTTCAGCAAAATCTAAACTGGTTCAGATGAAATTACTTTTTCTGCTATTTCAGACATTATCTGGTTCGCTGCCTCTGTTAAAATGATGGATAAAGAAAATTCATAAAGCGCGTCGTAGAACTCTCCACGCTGCGATTTCATGAAGTCACCTGAAGGTCACTACATCAGAATTGAGAAAGTATTTGAAAGAAGAAGAAATATTTCATTAAACATCACTGAAATAATTGATGCAAATTCTTAGTCCTGTTAAGACCCAACAGAAACAAAGTGTGTTTGGTAACCACGTTCAGAAAGAAGAGTTACAACTGTTCTGAATAAATGGAGAGTTTGGGTTGTCAGTCAGTGAGGTACACCAGATTACAAATGCGGCACGGTGCCACATGGTTAGCACTGCTGCCTCACAGCGCCAGGGACCTGGGTTTGATTCCGGCCTCGGGTCACTGACTGTGTGGAGTTTGCACGTTCTCCCCATGTCTGTGTGGGTTTCCTTCAGGTACTCCGGTTTCCTCTCACACTTCAAAGATGTGCAGGTTAAATTGATTGGCCATGCTAAATTGGCCTTCATGTCAGGAGGATTAGCAGGGTAAATACGTGGGGTACAGGGAAAGGGCCTGGGCGGGATTGTTGTCACTGCAGGCTTGATGGACCAAATGGCCTCCTACTGCACCGTAGGAGTTCTATGATTCTATGAAATGTTCTGAATGGTTTGATAAATTTCAGCTGAAGCCGTGACCAATTGCTGGGTGCTGGGCTGTGCGAATGTGAAAGAGAACGAGGATAGTGCCTCTGATCCAGAAATCCTGCAGCTTGCATCAGGATTGTTTTAAACATCTGAAAGAAGCAAATTCACCTGCATGATTGGTCAAACTGGAAGTGGCTAACTTTCCAAATGAATCATGTCCACGAGCTATATCCGCTGCATTGGGTTTGACTGAAATGAGGAAGATCCAGGGGTTAGAAATCTGCTTTGGGAGACAAGCGAACTTTGTGAATAAGGAATTGTACAAATTATTCTAACAATTATTTTTAAATTATCTGTGCCTTCTGAGGTGTGCTTTGGCCTTTGAATGATGGTTTCTGATATAACAGCACGGGAGTTCCACACCTTCAAGCTCTTCCTTTCTTATCATTTTCATGGAATCTACAAAATGATTCTTAGTTGCTATTTGTGGGATTTTGCTGTCAGTGGCATTTCTACTGCTTTTTCCCAAATAACGTCTGCCATTGCACAGTAAGGTGGCTGATTTGAACATGGAATGCTTTGGAACAGATCTGAGCAGCATCATAAAAGCAAATTGGGAGGTGTCTCTTTTTTATTGAACTCCACTATCAGCTGTCACTGTTTTTTTCCATATGTAACACTGCTGTTTGAATTCTATCAAACTCCTTTTTCATTAAAGCAGAGACGTAATGAGATCATTGGTCTTTTTAGCCAGGAATCGACCCCTATCCATCGCAATTCTGGAATGACAATTTGTGCACCAGAACCATCAGTGTGAAGACAACAGCACGAATATTTAGTTCATAGTCAGCACTCAAAGGAACCCACCCTAAAATCAGAGAGAAGATGCAATCAACCATCAAGCTTGCCCCAGGTATGGAGTTCATTAAGAAATATCATTCTCCCTGACAGATTCAGCCGCTGGGAAACATGAATTGTTGCAGGTTCTTTTTTTCAGTTCATTTCACTTTTCTTCTCTTCTAAAGGGCATTGAAATGTCTGATATCGATGTCAGTTGCAGGTTTCATTTGCATGGCTCACCTAACAACAATGATCCTACAGAAAACCAGTTTAAAAAGT
This sequence comes from Mustelus asterias, assembly GCF_964213995.1. Taxonomy (NCBI): domain Eukaryota; kingdom Metazoa; phylum Chordata; class Chondrichthyes; order Carcharhiniformes; family Triakidae; genus Mustelus; species Mustelus asterias. The sequence continues at coordinate 166,967,481 of NC_135802.1, forward strand.
TTCTTTTGGTTATTTTCTTTTTAATGCATTGCTTCATCAGATGTTTTAATTTGATGTAAATTACATTTTATTTGTTGCCGACCTGTTGAACGAACACGCGCCCACGCACACACACACACAAACCCACACACACATCCCCCACACACACATCCCTCACACACACACACACATCCCCCACACACACACACATCCCCCACACACACACACAAACCCACACACACACATTCCCCACACACACACAAACCCACACACACACACATCCCCCACACACACACAAACCCACACACACACACATCCCCCACACACACACACAAACCCACACACACACACATCCCCCACACACACACAAACCCACACACACACATCCCCCACACACACACACAAACCCACACACACACACATGCCCCACACACACACACAAACCCACACACACACACATCCCCCACACACACACACAAACCCACACACACACACATCCCCCCCACACACACACAAACCCACACACACACACATCCCCCCCACACACACGCAAACCCACACACACACACATCCCCCACACACACACACAAACCCACACACACACACATCCCCCACACACACACAAACCCACACACATCCCCCACACACACACACAAACCCACACACACACACATCCCCCACACACACACACAAACCCACACACATCCCCCACACACACACACAAACCCACACACATCCCCCACACACACACAAACCCACACACACACACATTCCCCACACACACACAAACCCACACACACACATTCCCCACACACACACACAAACCCACACACATCCCCCACACACACACAAACCCACACACACACATTCCCCACACACACACAAACCCACACACACACATTCCCCACACACACACACAAACCCACACACATCCCCCACACACACACAAACCCACACACACACACATCCCCCACACACACACAAACCCACACACACACACATCCCCCACACACACACAAACCCACACACACACATTCCCCACACACACACACAAACCCACACACATCCCCCACACACACAAACCCACACACACACATTCCCCACACACACACACAAACCCACACACACACACATCCCCCACACACACACAAACCCACACACACACATTCCCCACACACACACACAAACACACACACATCCCCCACACACACACAAACCCACACACACACATCCCCCCCACACACACACAAACCCACACACACACACAAACCCACACACACACACATCCCCCACACACACACAAACCCACACACACACACATCCCCCACACACACACAAACCCACACACACACATTCCCCACACACACACACAAACCCACACACATCCCCCACACACACAAACCCACACACACACATTCCCCACACACACACACAAACCCACACACACACACATCCCCCACACACACACAAACCCACACACACACATTCCCCACACACACACACAAACACACACACATCCCCCACACACACACAAACCCACACACACACATCCCCCCCACACACACACAAACCCACACACACACACATCCCCCACACACACACACAAAGCCACACACACACACATCCCCCACACACACACACAAAGCCACACACACACACATCCCCCACACACACACAAACCCACACACACACATCCCCCACACACACACACAAACCCACACACACACACATGCCCCACACACACACACAAACCCACATACACACACATCCCCCACACACAAACCCACACACACACACATCCCCCCCACACACACACAAACCCACACACACACACACATCCCCCCCACACACACACAAACCCACACACACATCCCCCACACACACACAAACCCACACACACACACATCCCCCACACACACACACAAACCCACACACACACATCCCCCCCACAGACACACGCACACAAACCCACACACAAAAACCCACACGCAGCCACACACAAACCCACACACCCCCCCCACATGCAAACATGCACACATCCCCACACACATAAATCCACATGCACACCCATACACCACACACGCACACACCCACAAATCCACACACACACACCCACACACCCACAAATCCACACACACATGCGCACACGCACACAACCCCCACACACACACGCACACACAACCCCCCACACACACCCACACTCACACACACACACCCACAAACCCACGCATACACACACACAACAGTAACATCAACAGAAAGTGCTGGAAATATTCAGCAGGTCAGGCAGCATCTCTGGAGAGAGAGTTCAGATCAATGAATTTTCATCGCATACAAAGCAGGAATTGTTTTAATGACTTCAATGACATTGCTGAGATCAATGGATCGTGGCAGATGTGTCATCCACTGGAACAACCAAAACTCCTCTGAACAATGGGATTGAGGTTTACACCAAGTATAAAATGTGAACTGCCAGCGTGGGTCTGGGTGGACAGGATTTGAAATGTGGAACATTGGTAATTCATATTAACTGAAAGTGACATGGTTGACTGAATTAATGAATTAATTGTACAAAGACACCTTGAACCACAATCAAAGTGTTTGAAAACTATCAAACTAATTGTCTTCAGTATCTGAGGCAATGAGTTCATTGGATTGACCCTGAGTCACTTTGGCAATGGCGTCTCAGGAAGAATCCCACACTGGGTCAGATTTGGTGCCCTCACTTTCAGAATCATCTCTCTCTCCATTGGATGTTCCACATATTTTGTGTGATGTGATGACACTCCACAGATGCTGCCTGACCTGCTGAATGATTTCCAACATTTTCTGTTTATGTTACTGTTGTGGGTGTGGGTGTGTTTTTGTGTGTGTCTGTGTGTGGGTTTGTGTATGTGTGTGTGTTTGTGGGTGTGTGTGTGGGTTTGTGGGTGTGTGTGTGTGGGTTTGTGTACGTGTGTGGGTTTGTGTGTGTTTGTGGGTGTGTGTGTGCGTTTGTGGGTGTGTGTGTGGGTTTGTGGGTGTGTGTGGAGGGGGTGTGCGTGCATATTTGAGGTCTGGGTTATGTATGTGTGTGTGTGTGAGGGTGTGTGTGTGCGTGGGTGCAGTATAGTGTCACGTGATTGGAAACCACACAAAACATTGAGTGGGGCAGTATGCATATTTCCAATCCTTGATAAAGGTTTATTCTCCATCAGTCATCCACCAATCCCATTCAGTGTGAACATGATCCTTGGATGGCTTTCTGAGGGACACATCCAAAGGTTGAACCCTGAGTATTTATACTCCCAGCTGTTACTGCAATTACGGTGTTGTTTCTTCACAAACACCTCCTGATCTTATTGAATAAACAGGATCTGAATGTGTCCCACACTAAACAGCGGCATTCTTTGTAGCGACCACCGGGACATTGGTTCCTCACATTACTGACCCAGAACATCACTCTCTCTTCATCTATCCAATTGTTGTCATGAATATACACAAAAGCTCCTTCAGGGAACTCAATGTTTGTCATGGTTTTGTGTTTGAATTGGTTTTAATGTAGTTCTATGAGTCAAGCAGGTTAGTATCTGTGAGTCTGGGCTTTTCATTCCTGTTGTTTTCGCTGGAACTGTTTTTGGACATTTCCACTCAAATATTTGCTGCTAAAAAATACAAAATTCATGGCACTTTACCCACGTTGCTGATGTGACATCATGGATACGTGTGTTTTGCAGCTGTGTCTGACGATGGTCTTGGTTTTCAATCGCAATATTTGACCGTTTCACTCAGTGAACCAGCTACGCTAACCAGCTGTTGGTCTGAAATCTTTCCTGGACTTTGTGTTTGGTTTGTTCCACTTAAGTTTGTAAATACACGTTGTATTTCTGGTAATAGTGTGACTGTCCCGATGATTTTTAAGGGCCTATTCATCACTGGTGTGGCCTCACCAAGGCCCTGTATAATTGCATCAAGATATCTCAGCTCCTGTACTTGAATCCTCTCACTATGAAGACCAACATACCAATTGCCTTTTTGAATGCCTGCTGCACCTGAATGCTTACCTTCAGTGACTGGTGTATGAGGACATCCAGGTCTTGTTGCACATTCCCTTCTCCTAATTTCATAGAAATCATAGAAACCCTACAGTACAGAAAGAGGCCATTCGGCCCATCGAGTCTGCACCGACCACAATCCCACCCAGGCCCGACCCCCATATCCTACCTGCTAATTCCTCTAATCTACACATCCCAGGACACTAAGGGGCAATTTTAGCATGGCCAATCAACCTAACCCACACATCTTTGGACTGTGGGAGGAAACCGGAGCACCCGGAGGAAACCCACGCAGACACGAGGAGAATGTGCAAACTCCACACAGACAGTGACCCAAGCGGGAGTCGAACCCAGGTCCCTGGAGCTGTGAAGCAGCAGTGCTAACCACTGTGCTACCGTGCCGCCATTCGCTACCGTGCCGCCAATTTGTGGCCATTCTGATAGTAATCTGCCTTCCCGTTTTAGCTACCAAAGTGGATAACGTCACATGCAGCAGGTTAGCATATCTGATACTACCTATGAGCCTGAATTTGATGCTGGCAGATTTTGAGATGGTGGGGGAGATTGAAATTGCATTGATTGGATTCCCTCTGGTATTCTGCTTGTGTTGATCTGAAAGCGATTTTACCATGGGGTGGACAGAGTTTTGGGGGGAGGTGGGGGAGCCTGCCCTTGCCCCAATTAAGCTCAATTAAGCCCCTTAAGAACAAAGAACAAATAACAGTACACCACAGGAAACAGGCCCTTCGGCCCTCCAAGCCTGTGCCGCTCATTGGTCCAACTAGACCATTCGTTTGTATCCCTCCACTCCCAGACTGCTCATGTGACTATCCAGGTAAGTCTTAAATGATGCCAGCGTGTCTGCCTCCACCACCCTACTTGGCAGCGCATTCCAGGCCCCCACCACTCTCTGTGTAAAAAACATCCCTCTGATATCTGAGTTAAACCTCGCCCCTCTCACATTGAGCCCGTAACCCCTCGTGATCGTCACCTCCGACCTGGGAAAAAGCTTCCCACTGTTCACCCTATCTATAACCTTCATAATTTTGTACACCTCTATTAGGTCTCCCCTCATTCTCCATCTTTCCAGGGAGAAGAAACCCAGTTTACCCAATCTCTCCTCATAGTTAAGAGCCTCCATACCAGGCAACATCTTGGTAAACCTTCTCTGCACTCTCTCTAAAGCCTCCACGTCCTTCTGGTAGTGCGGCGACCAGAACTGGACGCAGTACTCCAAATGTGGCCTAACCAGCGTTCTATACAGCTGCATCATCATACTCCAGCTTTTATACTCTATACCCCGTCCTATAAAGGCAAGCATACCATATGCCTTCTTCACCACCTTCTCCACCTGTGCTGCCACCTTCAAGGATTTGTGGACTTGCACACCTAGGTCCCTCTGTGTTTCTATACTCTTGATGGCTCTGCCATTTACTGTACAACTCCCCCCTACATTAGTTCTTCCCAAATGCATCATTTCGCATTTATCTGGATTAAATTCCATCTGCCATTTCTCCGCCCAATTATCCAGCCTATCTATATCCTGCTGTATTGTCTGACAATGTTCATCGCTATCTGCAAGTCCAGCCATCTTCGTGTCATCCGCAAACTTGCTGATAACACCAGTTACACCTTCTTCCAAATCATTTATATATATCACAAATAGCAGAGGTCCCAGTACAGACCCCGGTGGAACACCACTGGTCACAGACCTCCAGCCGGAAAAAGACCGTTCGACTGTTACCCTCTGTCTCCTGTGGCCAAGCCAGTTTGCTACCCATCTAACCACCTCTCCTTGTATCCCATGAGCCTTAACCTTCTTAACCAACCTGCCATGAGGGACTTTGTCAAATGCCTTACTGAAATCCATATAGACGACATCCACGGCCCTTCCTTCGTCAACCATTTTTGTCACTTCCTCAAAAAACTCCACCAAATTTGTAAGGCGCGACCTCCCTCTTACAAAACCATGCTGTCTGTCACCAATGAGATTGTTCCGTTCTAAATGCGCATACATCCTGTCTCTAAGAATCCGCTCCAACATCTTCCCTACCACGGACGTCAAGCTCACTGGCCTATAATTATCCGGGTTATCCCTGCTACCCTTCTTAAATAACGGTACCACATTCACTATCCTCCAATCCTCAGGGACCTCATCTGTGTCCAATGAAGAGACAAAGATTTCCGTCAGAGGCCCAGCAATTACACCTCTTGTCTCCCTGAGCAGTCTAGGATAGATACCATCAGGCCCTGGGGATTTGTCAGTTTTAATGTTACCTAAAAAATCTAACACTTCCTCCCTTGTAATGGAGATTCTCTCTAATGGGTCAACATCTCCCAATGAGACACTCCCAGTCAACAAGTCCCTCTCCTTTGTGAATACCGATGCAAAGTATTCATTTCGGATCTCCCCTATTCCCTTGGGTTCTAAGCATAATTCCCCTCCTTTGTCCCTGAGAGGTCCGACTTTTTCCCTGACAACTCTTTTGTTCCTAATATATGAATAAAATGCCTTAGGATTCTCCTTAATCCTGTCTGCCAAGAACAGTTCGTGACCTCTTTTTGCCCTTCTAACTCCCCGTTTGAGTTCTTTCCTACTCTCTCTGTAGTCCTCCAGAACTGCATCTGTTTTCAGTTGCCTGGACCTAACGTACGCCTCTCTTTTCTTTTTGATCAGATCCTCAATTTCCCTGGTTATCCACGGCTCTCGAATCCTACCTTTCCTATCCTTCCTTTTTACAGGCACATGCCTGTCCTGCAGCCTTATCAACTGTTCCTTAAAAGACTCCCACATGTCAGACGTGGACTTACCCCCGAACAGCCTCTCCCAAGCAACGGCCATCAATTCCTGCCTAATCTGGCTATAGTTAGCCTTCCCCCAATTTAGCACCCTACCCTTAGGACAACACTCGTCCTTGTCCATTACTATCCTAAAGTTAACAGAGTTGTGGTCACTATTTGCCACATGTTCCCCTACCGAAACTTTGATGACCTGACCGGGCTCATTTCCCAGAACTAGATCCAGTATAGCCCCCTCTCTAGTTGGGCTATCTACATACTGTTCCAAAGAACCTTCCAGTACACATTTTACAAATTCCTCCCTGTCCAGATTCCCAGCCCTAAGCACTTTCCAGTCTATACCAGGGAAATTGAAGTCTCCCACTACAACAACCCTATTTTTTCTGCACATATCCAGAATCTCCTGACATATCCATTAAGAATAGCAGTCTGATAACAAATCGGGCCAGGGAATAGAAAAATTTAAAAACCTACACCTTGGGCATGAAGTTGGGGGGACGGGTCCATCAGAACCCCCTTCTGATGGTGGGTCCCCTCCCACAAATGTTTGGAGACTTCTGGCCTTCCCTCATGCTCCCAGCATTTTCCCCCGGAATTGCCATAATTCCTGGAGGGCTTGGAGAGCTACTGGCCAATAAGATTGGCTGGCAGCTCTCCAAGGTGGGACTCACGCCCATGATGGGCAAATAGCCCACCTGTTGCTCCTTAGACTGTGAGATGCCAACAGGTCTTTTGGAGTTGGGGGTGAGATGTCCCACTGAGCGGAGCCCCACTTTCTGAAAAATATAGGCCATTTCGACTCTGTCAAGAATTGTTTTATTAATTGTAAAGTTATCTGCTTTAGTCTGAGCAAGTGTTTCAGTTTCATCCCTTATCGTTTCTCTTGTTCCAACATTCCACAGAAACTGCTTTTTAAAGTCCTTCCCCATCTGTTTTTTTTCTCTCTGAGGTAAGAGGAATATACTTTTCTCCATGAAACAACTCATTATTACATCAACAGTTGCTTGTGAACATAACTTGCCCGGTGCACATAAATACATTGACATGAATAGATGTATTCAAAATGTTGTATCTTTGCACTGAATACACTTTATAAAGGATAACTGCAAGTGAACATTACAAAGAATAACTAATTCACTTTAGATTCTTCTGTCTTTGTATAAAACTCTGAACTGTAGAAATAAATTATGAGAACTGAATGATGATTTATTCAATAATAATTTTTAATATCAATTAAAATTGATATTTTCTCTGTAAATTTATAATTAAACATGTATAAAAGGGAAGAGGATGTAACTAGTCTGCCTGGTTAAGTAATCCACATCTTTCCCACTACAGAGCATGACAAAATACACTTCTTCTCGACCAATACCAACATCTCAAGCAAGGCTTCCTCCTAATCACACTCTGAAATCTGGAAGACCGTGATGGAATTGGCAACAGCGAGTGATTGGGAATGGACAAGGTGGAAACAATCTTCCAATCCACAATATATGAATTAATTGGGATCTCTGAAATACTGCCTAAATACTAAAAACCAGACACTTCCTGGTGTTAGCACCAAATATTTCAGTTCTGGACTTCACACCTGAAGAAGGAGTGAGACTCTGAAAGCTTGTGCTACCAAATAAACCTATTGGACTTTAACCTGGTGTTGTGAGACTTCTTACTGTGCTTACACCAGTCCAACGCCGGCATCTCCGCATCTTCACACTTTAGGCAGGGTATAAGGGCGTTAGAGATGGTGCAGTCAAGATTCACAAAAAGGGATGGGAACTTCATGTGTGGAAAGATTGGAGAAATTAGGATTATTTTCCTTGGAGAAGAGGGGTGGGAGGAGATTTGATTGAGGTGTTCAAAATCATGAGGGGTCTGGGTAGAGTAGATAGGGAGAAACTGTTCCCATTGGTGGAAGGATGGAGAATTGGAGGGCAGAGATTGTCAACAGAAAAAATAACGATGTGAGGAAAAGCTTTTTCACACAGTGAGTGGCTAGAATCTGGAATATACTGCTTGAGAGTGGGGTGGAGGCAGAGGTTTCAGAAGGAAATCTCTGAAATGGAAGAATGTGCAGGGCTACAGGGAAGGCAGGAGAATGACACTAAGTGAATTGCGTATTCAGGAAACCAGCACAGACAACAGGCCTAATGGCCGCCTTGTGTGCAGTAAATATCCTGTGATAAACGCAACCCATTAGCAAAGTGACTGTAGCCACTGAGTCGAAATAAAGATTTGTTTTTAAATCAGTTGGTGGATAAAGCTGAGCATGTCATACAAAGTAAAAACAACTTGTCATTATATAGCAGCTACAATAGGGTGAAGGTGCTTTCCAGCAGCATTCGCAAACATTACACACTCAGTCACATTAGGAGGTATTTGAACAGGTGACCAAAAGCTCGCTCAGAGATGTGAGTTTTAAGGAGCACATTAAAAGAGAGAAGAAAGAGGTCAAGATGCAAATAGGTTTGGGAGGAAGTTCCAGAGATTAGGGCCCAGACAGCTAACAGCACAGCGACCAATAGGGAAGCCAGAGGTTAGAATTGGAACAGTATAAAAACAGTCACAAAGATCAGGCACTCAGAGCTGCAAGGGGATGTGCAATGTCTTTGTAAACCAATGCAACTAACCGTGTAAATCTGTACCGAACAACTTGCCCCTTTACAAAGACTAACTGAGCAAGAGCAGGACTGTACCTGTGAAATATAAAGTTATAGATTTTCTTCACCAAAGTATGCAAGCTCCTTGTTTGATCAGGTCAGGAAAAATTGGGAAGCCATAAATCCTTGGATCAACAGTCAGTGTTAATTTTTCCCTAAGATTAGAGGTCCTTCCTGGATTGAAGTGAAGGGTCGGGGTAGGGGGAGGATGGAGACCCGAGATAAGCACAGGCCAGTCGGAGTGAGGATGGCCGTGCCGTTCTCCCTCCTGGATCAGCCTGCTAGTCAGACACTTGCTGGACAACCCAGATCAGCGGTGACCTGACACTGCAGCTCACTCAAACATGCCCCATGCCCTCTCCCGCTGACTGAAGATGATTCACCCTGATCCTGGCGACAGTCTGAAGATCTCAAGTGAAGACTAGCTACAATGCTTCTATTTCTCTCACTCCTCCAAAATTTCCTGAATGGGGGAGGCAATAGCCTCGTGGTATTATCACTAGACTATTAATTCAAAAACTCAGCTAATCTGGGGACCAGGTTCGAATCCTGCCCATGGCAGCTGGTGGAATTTGAATTCAATAAAAATAAACCTGGAATTAAGAGTCTACTGATGACCAAGAAACCATTGTCAATTGTCAGGAAAACCCATCTGGTTCACTGATGTCCTATAGGGAAGGAAATCTGCCATCCTTATCTGGTCTGGCCTACATGTGACTCCAGAGCCACAGCAATGTGGCTGACTCTCAATTGCCCTCTGAACAAGGGCTACTAGGGATGGGCAATAAATGCTGGCCCAGCCAATGACGCCAATGTCCCACATTTGAATAATTAATAAGTCAAATGGAAAGAGTTTGAAGCTAATTTCCAGGAGCGATGTCTGAGGATCAGCAGGTTTCCAGTTTCACTTCATTTGTCCAGTGTTTCCACCTGGTCGAGATGCTGACAGGATGGTGAAAGCGCCATGGATCAAGCTGAGACCAGACACACCTTAGCTCGGGCTCTGAGATTGTGTGTGTTACAAGAGCATCTTGAAAACATGACCACACACACCCACCTTGCTGCAAATGTTTAAATTAGTTCTTCATAAAGTTGTGAAAAGAGGGAGGACCATTTTCATTATTGTGTTCAGATTTGTATCTGAGGTAAGAGGATATTTCTATAAAATAAGCATTCCTTCCTGCCACAGCATTGAGAAGGAAGCCAGGTGAGTGCAAATCGCTTTACAGTTGCTGCCAAATCTCTGACAGTGATTTTTATTTCACTGACTGCTGTTTTTCTACTGTCTACTTTCCACTTTGAAGCTCCTCCTTTAGTATACGGGTCTGGCAAACATAGGGTTAATGTTGGGCTCAGTGTAGTACCACCACACACAGAGAAGAAAGAGAGAACATGATCCACACCCAAGGTTAGTCTAGTGTTGGACAGAGCTGTACAAGCCAACATGGAGACAGCTCTGAGCTTATACCCTTTACATTCTATTTGTAAGTGGTTCACTCAGTCAACAAAACCTTACAGTGACCTATGAATGATTATGAAGACTTCTTCAGAGCTACTGAACTGTAACCAACACCCTACTATACTTATTTCCAAATTTTCCATTGTGTTGAATGTTTCAAAAGGGTAATTATACTTCCAGCTAAAGTTTGGGTCTGCCATGATATTAAAGTCCATTTATATAAACTCAAGGGAGACACTGTGGCACGGTGGTTCGTAATGCTGCCTCACAGCAACAGGAACCCATATTCAATTCAGGCCCTGGGTGATTGTCAGTGGTGAGTGTGCACGTTCTGTCCGTGTCTGCATGGGTTTCCTCTGGGTGGTTTGGTTTCCTTCTTCAATCCAAAGATGTGCGGATTAAGTTGATTGGCCATGCTAAATTGCACCTTAGTATCAGAGAAATTAGCAGGGTAAATAAGTGGGGTTATGGGGAGAGGCCTGGGTGAGATTGTTGTTAGTGCAGGCTGGATGGGCTGAATGGCCTCCTTCTGCGCGGGAGATTCTATGATTCTATTCTATGTAGCGCTCAGCTGCCTCTGTAAAGAAACAATCAGAAAACTGGCCGAGGTTTCAGGCATTATTTGCACTTTCTGCAGTCAGATTTTCAACCAGAGGCCTTGGCCGGAATTTTCCCAAAAAATACATGAGAAAACTGGAGCGATCCGCGGCACCCTTTACGGTGCAGTCCAGACTGCAATCGCCTCATACTTAGTTGTTTTCATGGTGAGTTGGACGCTCGTTCTGGGATAGGTGGGACCTAAACACGCCGGTGAGCCTGGCTACAAAGCGATCAAGCGCCCTGATTGAGTGCACAGGAGACCCCCCTCCTTTTCCCCCACGGACATCAAGACCCCCTCATCGGCAGCATATTTCCCCATCTACTCCCCACATGGATCGCTGGCATCGGGGCATTGAGGCTCTCCCAATGGGTCCAACTTCATGAACTTACGTCATAACCCTCACCTCATAGCCCCCCCCTTCATAGCCCCAACGCTTCATGACTTCAACTCAGGCCCCACCCCTTTTGCATTGCCCCTGGCACACACACAGCCCACCTGGCACTACCCAGCCATGTCCCTGACCACTCAAGGGGCTTCAATGATCTCCGAACCCCCTTTCCCCCAGCGTGGCCACCTGGTGTCTGCTGGTGGAGACCAACAGTGATTCTCACCGGCCTCGGGCTGCGCCTGAATATCGGAAATCCCGGGAGCTGGGAGAATCCGATGTCGAATGGGTTAAGCATATTTAAATGCTATTTAAATATACTAATTGGCCTCATGCCCTTTCTGGGTGTGATCTGGTTTGTGCCAGTATAAAGAGACCGAAATGATTGCAAACCGTTTGGTGCTGGGCGCAAAACCCGTTTTCAGGTCTGGCATGCAATTTTCCAGGACCAGCGTGATCTGCACCAGGCATGGCGAGTCTGGAAAATCGAGGTCCTTGTGTTTGCTGGAGTAACTTCTCAATATTTCTCACAATGTCACATAAACCCTATTCAATAGAACATCTGAAATGCATTCCAGGAACTGTTCCATGACTTTTACATTAGAATGTATGGACAGTTCATTGCCCATTCCTGACTGCCCTTGAGAAGGTGGTGGTGAGCTGCCTTCTTGAACTGCTGCAGTCCCTGAGGTGTAGGTACACCCGCAGTGCTATTAAGGAGGGAGTTCTAGGATTTTGACCCAGTGACAGCGAAGAAATGGCTGATGTATTTCCAAGTCAGGATGCAGTGACTTGGAAGGGAATCTCCAGGTGGTGGTGTTCCCAGGTATCTGTTGCTCTTGTCTTTCTAGATGCCAGTGGTTGTGGGTTTGGAAGGTGCTGCCTAAGGAACGTTGGTGAGTTGCTACAGAGTATCTTGTAGATAGTACACACTGCTGCCATAGTGTGTCAGTGGTGGAAGGAGTGAATGTTTGTGGATGTGGTGTCAATCAAGTTTTGTCCTGGATGATGTCAAGCTGCTTGAATGTTGTTGGAGCTGCACCCATCCAGGCAAGTGGGGAATTGAGTAATTTACAGCAGAGCAAGTTCAGGGGAGATTTAATTGAGGCGTTCAAAATTGTGAAGAGTTTTGATAGAGAGATAGGATCAAAAACCAGAGAACATAGAATAAAAACAATCGCATGAAATTATTTTCTTCCATCCTGACAGAGCCTCCAAATGGACTGCGTCATGTTCATAAGTTCATCAAATATAGGATCAGAATTAGGTCCATCGAGTCCGCTCCGCCATTTGATCATGGCTGATATACTCCTCGTTCCCATTTTCCTGCCTTCTCCCCATAATCCTTCAACCCATTACCAATTAAAAATCTGCCTAACACCTCCTTAAATTTACCCACTGTCCCAGCATCCACTGCACTTTGGGGTAGCGAATTCCACAGGTTCACAACCCTTTGGGAGAAGTAGTTTCTCCTCAACTCTGTTTTAAATTTGCTAACCTTATCGTAAGACTATGACCTCTCGTCCTAGAATGTCCCACAAGAGGAAGCATCCACTCCACGTCTACTTTATCCATACCTTTTATCATCTTGTATACTTCAATTTGATCTCCCCTCATTCTTCTGAATTCCTGAGAATATAGGCCTAAACTGTTCAATCTCTCTTCATATGACAAACCCCTCATCTCTGGAGTCAATTTAGTGAATCTCCTCTGACCTACCTTCAATATCACTACACTCAAATAAGGGGACCAGAATTGTGCCCAATACTCCAGGTGCTGCCTCACCAATGCCTTGTATGCCTTTCTTAAACGTTATTTTTAAAATGGGAGCAGGAGTAGACCATCCACTCTCTCGAGCCTGCTCCACATTTCAATATGATCATGACTGGCTGAACATTACCTGTGACTCTACTTTCTCATCTGACCCCCAGATCCCTTAATTCCCCTTCTGCTAAAACTCCACCAATCTCAATCTGGAAGATACCAGACACTGAGATTGCACAGCGTTCTCTGATAGAGAACTCCAAAGATTCACAACCTTCTGAGTGAAGAAACTTCTCTACATCTCATCCTCATCTGTGTCCATGACCTCTAGCTCTGGACAGCTGCAGCCAGTGGCAATAACCTCTCAACATCCAGCCTATCAAATTCTCTGAGTATCATCAGTAGGTCACAGAGCATCGGTAGAGAGAGAAACTAAATTTTTATATTTCAGCTTACTCTGCACTCACCTGGTTTCATTCTGTTTTATCCAGTCATAGCTTGCAGTGGCCTTGTCCTGTTACTCTCAGATCATTACCTCTGGGGTCTCCAAGGAGTGATCATTGTTCCTTTCTATTTCTCATCCACATGCTATCACTTTGCAACATCCTCTGAAAACACAGTGTCAGTTTTCACATGTAATCTGATGACCCCCTGCTTCCTCTCACCAACACTGCGCTCTCAAACCCTTCACTGTCTCCAAGTTGTCAAATTTTCTTTCTGGCTCCAGCACTGGAAGAACAGAAATTTCTTCCAATGAGTGAACCCATTGTCTTCTGTCCCAGTCGCAATCCTCTATTCACCAACCGCCAACTCTGCCCTCCTCCCTGACAGCTGTCTGAGATGAACCAGACTGATTGGACCCCCAGTCTGAGTTTCAGATTAAAGAGCCACATTGTCACTGAGACAGCCTCATTTCACTTTCCTTCGATAGGGAGTTCGAAACTATGCAAAGTACATAGTGGTGTCCCACAGGGTTTGGTATTAGGAGCAGCTGAAATCAGTGAAACAAGGAGAAAGAAGCTTTTATCTGTGCACTGTGAAGGATCTCAGCAAACGTCACCTGCTGCACATTGAAGAAACCTTCATCCAAGGTGTCAACATACCCGACATTGACAAGAAAAATAACAAACAAATGGGTCCAAAAATAGTTCAAATCAGAATTATTGAAAACAAACCAGATATGTGTCAGATGAGTGTGGTTTATGAAAAAATAAACCTGTCATTTCTTGCTGGTGTGTGAAACACCCCGCTGATGTTATCTCGAAGCCTAAACCCTGCTGATAGCTCTTGTTTTAAGTCTAAAGCTATGGGTATTAACAGAGTATAAAGCGAAGCGATGTCATACTCATCCAATTAAAATTTGCCATTCAGAGAATGATCACATTTATAATTTTTTCCACATTTTTTCACCAACATATGTCTAAAAGCTAAAAAGTTCCAGCCAATTTAACGTGAAAAGGAAACCATTTGTTGCTAAGCTAAATGTAAAAGTTATGAACCTAAACTGAACCGATTATTTGCAGATGACAGTTAAATGGTAAACATGGTGACAGATGGACTATTGTTTAAATGGTAAAAAATTGCAACATGCTGCTGTGCAGAGGGACCTGGGTGTCCTTGTGCAGGAATCTCAGAAGTTGGTTTGCAGGTGCAGCAGGTAATTAAGAAGGCAAATGGAATTTTGTCCTTCATTGCGAGAGGGATGGAGTTTAAAAACAGCGAGATTAGGCTGCAGCTGTATAAGGTGCTGGTGAGGCCACACCTGGAGTACTGTGTACAGTTTTGGTCTCCTTACTTGAGAAAGGATATACTGACACTGGAGGGGGTGCAGAGGAGATTCACTAGGTTGATTCCGGAATTGAGAGGGTTGGCTTATGAGGAGAGATTGAGTAGACTGGGGCTATACTCATTGGAATTCAGAAGAATGAGGGAAGATCTTTAGAAACATATAAGATTATGAAGGGAATAGATAAGATAGAATCAGGGAAGTTGTTTCCACTGGCGGGTGAAACTAGAACTAGGGGGCATAGCCTCAAAATAAGGGGAAACAGATTTAGGACTGAGTTGAGGAGGAGCTTCTTCACTCAAAGGGTTGTGAATCTGTGGAATTCCCTGCCCAGTGAAGCAGTTGAGGCTACCTCATTGAATGTTTTTAAGACAAGGATAGATAAATTTTTGAACAGTAAAGGAATTAAGGATAAGTGGAGCTGAGTCCACAAAAAGATCAGCCAAGGTCTTATTGAATGGCGGAGCAGGCTCGAGGGGCCAGGTGGTCTTCTCCTGCTCCTAGTTCTTATGCTCTTATGTAAATTGGTTTATTGGTGAATGTAAATTCTGTCATTTCATTTAAAAACCTTTGCACGCAAATATCACAGAACCAGCTTCTAAAACCATCCTGGAATACCGATAACTTTATGAACATTTGTCATCTTGTCAAATGTCAAGGCTTTGTAACCTTGTTCAATATTGCAATGGGACTTCAAATAAAATTGGAATAAAAATTGATGTCTTATAATAAACTTTTGCTGTAGCAGCAATATCGTTTTTTTTCTTCTGTCATTCCCAAACTGACAGCTTATTCAGCCTAGAAAACCCAATGATGGAGATTGAGTCAATCCTATTGTAAGATTGTTCCTTCTGTGAATTCTTTAAGTGCTGCTGAATTGCTTTGGTTTAGCAATCAGGCAGAGACTTCAGTCTGAACCTTGTGGAGAAATGGAAAGCCAATATAAAATAAAGGGCACTCCAGTCACCTGAACAAGCTCAGTTGTATTAAAGCAAAAACATTTCTGCATATACATCAGTATAATTCATGGAGAGGAGTTAAACAAGACAAAGGACAATCAAAGAGGCTAAGAACTCGGATGTTCAGCAACGAGAATGATCTCTTTACTGTACGAGCACTTGGGATACAATAATCACTGAAAGGGTATGAATATCAGCACGGTGTTTGATATATTTGTGTACATTTCCTTTGTCTGCTGTAATAATGCAGCTTTGATAAGAGACCAAACATAAGGAGCAGAAGCAGATTGGAAATCCCCCCATATTGTTTCAGCTACAGAGCCAGCTTTCTCAGTAACACTGCATTCCAGATATTGAATTCTATTTTGTCAGGAAGAATTAGTGAATTTGTTTTTTGTTTTGAATGATGCAACACGTTCTGTCAGCAGACGCTGTCTACAATGTTTGGTCGAATTATCCAGGACATTGAATCCGTGTTTTACCTGAATCATCATTTATTTAATGAATGAAATACCTTCAAATTACCCAGATGTTAGGATTGGAGCTCCTACCTCACAGATTAAGAATGTAAGTTACAGATCCAGTTCAATAATCATTATGCTAACATTCTCTTTATTCTACGAGATATTAACAGAGTCTTTCCGTGAAATGTTTAGTTACATTTAAACAGTCACCAAAGATCCGTACTTTTACGGATAATAAGAATGTTTGTTCCACTGAGTTACTTCACAGCAACAAATGAGATGTAACTAAATTATCCAAAATCCTTCTGTCAGCAAGACTAGCATCTAAAAATACCTTTAAAAAATCCTTCATCAGAAATATTCCCAGCATTTCCCATCCAGATTTAAACCAATTAGAAAGCTCAAAGCATGTTTAATATAGCTTAATTAGAGTCTAAGTTTCAATTATGATTGATGAAACCAAGTGAAAGTACAAAATTAGATCAAAAGCGAGAGATGGAGTGATATGAAAGGGACCCAAATAAGTTGCGAAATGTCTCCCTGTTTAATTATGTTCTGATCCTATAAACAGATTCAGTGAAGCACAGCTGCTGTGATGTTGGAGAGTGGGTGAAACATTTAGCATTCCTCATTCTATAAATATTTAATGAGCAAATGATTCCAGAGCCCAATTTGGTTGTAATTCCTACATTTTGTTTGTAAGGAAGTGAATGAAATATGAGAGATCTTAATTTCCCCAAATAAGCACAGTTCATTTTGGAGTTACAGTCATGAGTCGGATGAGTCACTATCCAGAGAGAATCAAGTGATACGGTTGTGAATACTAAAGATATACATTCCAAAACAGAAACAAGCATAATACCGTCAGGCTAAAAAGAAATATATTATTGTCTGACAAAATCTACAAAATAATTAAAGGATAGGCAGAGTAGATGCGGGTATCTAGAACCAGGGGACACCATTTCAAAATAAGGGGGAAGACACTTTGGACTGAGATGAGGGCAAGTCCCTTTACTCAGAGGGTTGTGAATCTTTGGAATTCTCTCCCAGAGAGAACTGTGGGAGCTCAGTCATTGAGAATTTTTAAAGCAGAGATTGACAGAATGCTAAATACCAATGACATAAAGGGATGTGGGGATAATTGGAGAAAAAGGCATTGAAGTGGAAGATCAGCCATGATTGTATTGAATGGCAGAGCAGGCTCGATGGGCTGAATGGCCTCCTGCTGCTCCTATGCTCCCATGTTCCTGCCTATTCCTCCAAGTCTGAATTGGTTTTGGGGGGACCCTGGCAATTTTGCATTGAATTTCTCCTGAAATGATTAGTCTCCATTCTCTTTAGTTGTGATGGTTATGTTAATGGGACATGACGAATTCTGAAAAGCCAATAAATGCAGATGAAGGAACATTTGTTAAAGGCAAATTGTATTGGACGATAGATTTTGAGAAAGAGTATGGAAGAGAGAGGTACAGTTTGTGTCGTGCGTGTGGAGTTTAAAAAGGTGCAGGGCACTGCTGTTTTTGATTATTCAGGCTACAGAACTTTGTATATAACACAAAACTTCAATGTGTAGTAAACAATGAAGAAGGTAGGTAATGATAAACTTCAATTGGACATAAGAGTTTGGTAGAATGGATCAATATATAGTAGATGAAATTCAATGGAGGAAAGTGTGAGGTGTTATATTTTGGAAGGAATGATGAGGAGAGAAAAGATGGCAAGACAGGTAAGCAAATAATTAAATATTGGACTTCATTAATAGAGGCAAAGGCCTCACCGCCACTGCAGCCAGGGGTGCATTCAACCAGAAAAGCCGTTGACAACTGCGGTACCACCGCCGGCCAATGGAACAACATTGTGAAGCACACGGTGGGTCGCACGGACAATCCGGCCCTTGGAGAAACGAGACCTGGAAGTTCTGCTGCTGTTGCTGCTCCTACAGGAGAGCTGCTGTCCGAGAATGCCACACTCATCCTCACACATCCACTGATAGCAACGTAGGAGCAGCAGTAGGCCATTCAACCCATTGAGCCTGCTCTGCCATTTAACATGGTCATGGCTGATCAGATGCTTCAATGCCTTTTACACTCACTATCCCCATTATCTGAGATCTACGACTGGATAAGCAGAAATTTCCTGCAGTTAAATATTAGAAAGTCTGAAGCCATTGTTTTCAGTCCCTTCTCAAAACTCCATTCCCGAGTTACAGACTCCATCCCTCTCCCCAGAAACAGTGTGTGATTACGCCAGTCTGTTCACAAGCTCAGTCATCTGCAACTGCCCTGTGACAGTGATCATGGAACTACACCGGGGATAACTCCTCTTCCTGCATCCTCCACCTTTCCCCTCAGCTGAGATCTTTGTAGCTTTACAGCTCTGATCGAGTGGCTGAAGTTCTGACATTTCTTTTCAGATTTCTTTCTGCCCTTTTGACGTCAAACACCTCTTCATTGGATCCTTAATAAGTTCTGATAAACCTAAACAAAACATTAATGTACCGTGAGCTGGATTATTGTCTCCCAAATCTAATCACCACAATTTAGGAAATTGTGAAAGCTTTGGAGAGAGAACAGGAGAAAGTTATGAGAATGTTTCCAGGACTGAGCGATAGGAAGTGGGGTGGGGGAGGGGGGGGGAGGAGGGATTTGAAAATAAGGATGGGAATTTTAACATCCAGACATTGCATGACTGGGAGCCAGTGTGGATCATTGTGCACTGGGGTGATGGATAAACAGGACTTCCTGTCAGTTAAGACATGGGCAATGGAGCTTTGGATGACCTCGGGTTTACAGGGGGTAGAATGTGGGAGAGCAGTCTGGAGTGTGTTGGAATAATCAAGTCTAAAGCTAGCAAAGGCACAGATGAGAGTTCCAGCAGCAGATACATTCAGATGGGGGTGAGGTTGGAAGTGTAGTCTTAGTGATGACATAGATATGAGGTCAGAAGTTCCTCTTGGGACTAAATGTGGCACGCATTTTGCAAACAGACTGGCTTAATCGCAGACTGCTGCCAGGACAGGGATGGAGTTAGTATCTAGTATCTAAGGAACAGAGTTTGGAGAGGGAACCAAATACAATGGTTTCAGGCTTTGTAAAGTTTAATTGGAGGAAATTCCTGCTCACCCTGTATTGGATCTGGGACTGATGGTCTGGTAATTTAGAATCAGTGGAGCTCGGAGAGATGTGGTGAAGGGGAGGGGGGAGGGGGGGGTGGGGGGGGGGTGGTGGTGCTGAATGTCGCCAGTATACCAACAATGAAAACCAACACTGTGCTCTCGGATGATGCACTGTGGAGAAACATGTAGATGAGAAATTGAATGGAATCCACGAGTGGTTAAGATCTGGAATGTACTGCCTGATAAAGCAAAAGGTGCAGATTTAATGATAGGAAATGGATGAATGCTGGAAATTGCAGGAAAAAAACAGGGAATGGGACTAACTGGATGACTTGGAAAGAGCCATCACAAACTCAACAGGTTGAATGCCTTCTGCGTTGTACTGTTCTATAATTTGTGGTAAATATCCATACCTATTACCATCTTGACATTCACATTCATAAAACCGACCAGAATTTCTCCTTCCACTTTGAATGTCAGACTACCACACAATGGTTCTGTCTGAAGCTGAAAAACGAGGCATGACAGTGTGAAACTGTGTGCTGTTGCATCTTTTGGAATCACCCAAAAAACATCTGCTTCATCAGAGGATTACCAGAGCTATCAGCCATCAAGAATCAAATGCCATGGGTGGCTCCTGCCGGCTGTTCATACCACGTTCCTGCCGGCTGTTCACACCACGCTCCTGCCGGCTGTTCACACCATGCTCCTGCCGGCTGTTCATGCTGCGCTCCTGCTGCACTGCGATCCGAGAATATGGTATCCAGCCAAATCTCCGTTCACTGTAGTGGGATGGGAAAATCCCACGGTAAGAGCGGCTGTAAGATTCCGGCCTAAATTGGCAATGTGCAACTTCCAATGTGAAAAGGAGATCCCCACACAATTTGAAGCCAGTAGGAAGGTGCAATTAATTGCAGCACATCACACATGGTGACCACATGGATTTCACAATACCTCAAATCAAACCAGGACATGCTTAAAGTTTATTTATTAGTCACAAGGCTTACATTAACACTGCAATTAAGTTACTGTGAAAATCCGCTAGTCACCACACTCCAGCGCCTGTTCGGGTACACTGAGGGAGAATTTAGCATGGCCAATGCACCTAACCAGCACGTCTATCTGACTGTGGGAGGAAACCGGAGTACCCGGAGGAAACCCATGCAGACACAGGGAGAACATGAAGACTCCGCACAGACAGTGACCTAAGGCCAAAATTGAACACGGGTCCTTGGTGCTGTGAGACAGCAGTGCTAACCGCTGTGCCACCGTGCCGCCCCTATGGTGAACTTTGTATTCGGTTGATGCCATGTTGATATTTAATAATGAAAATACCAACGTGCTTGCTAACAGGAAGCAGTCAACAGTGGCTTACTGGGAGCACTCACATCTGAGTCAGAAAATTGTGAATTCACTCCTGATGCAGGGACTTCAGCAAAAAATCTAGGCTGACATTTCAGTCCAACTCCAAGCGGGGCTGCAGTTTATAAGAACATCCTCGTTCTGTGAGGATAGATGGGAAGCCTCTGGATCTATTGGCTGTTCAAAATCTGCTACTCCCCCAGTCTGTTACAATTAAATATCTGTGCAGAATGACACTTGAAATTATTGCCATGTTTAATCAGCGCATTTAACTCCACATCCTTCCTGATAGCAGCAAACTCCCTCCTTGTTCGCAATTTGCTACAAGGGTGAATTGAGATTACTGATATCAGTGACTTCAGTCCAGCTTGCAGTTTGGAAAATGACTGAACACGAAACAGAGGCAGCCTGCATTGATGCACCTTCATTAAAAAGACACCGAGTTACTCAGCACCAAAGGCACTGCCCAAATATTGTGAACAATTGGTTTGCTTTTTCTGCCCTGTTCCAACATCACATGAATGGCAAACTGCCTATTTGATAAATGTTGTGTTCCTCAGTCAGAGGTTTAGCCTGTGCTCTCTGCACCTTTCCCATGTGCAGGAAATTATCCACAGCTGCAAAAGGAAATTCCATTGCAACATTTAGCTTTTCCCAAACTCTGGGCTGCTGCTGCTCACAAACCTGTGCATGGAGAGATAGGAATTGCAATGAGATGCATTCCGTGTGGGACTGAATTTGTATTCAATGGGAGATACTAGTTGAAGCATGTGGGGCGGCACGGTGGCACAGTGGTTAGCACTGCTGCCTCACAGCGCCAGGGACCCGGGTTCAATTCCTGGCTTGGGTGACTGTCTGTGTGGAGTTTGCACATTCTCCCCGTGTCTGCATGGGTTTCCTCCGGGTGTTCTGGTTTCCTGCCACAGTCTGAATTGGCCATGCTAAATTCTCCCTCAGTATACCCGAACAGGCGCCGGAGTGTGGCGACTAAGGGATTTTCACAGTAACTTAATTGTAGCGTTAATGTAAGCCTACTTATGGCACTAATAAATGAACTTAAACTAGTTCTATTCTTGTTTAAAGCTAATATTTTAACAAAACCCAATAGAACAGCAGGTTTCTATCACAATGTTTGAAAATAGCCTTGCTGGCTGGATGAAGTGCCAGTGTGGCGATTCTGTGATGAGATTTGACCAATAGAATTAAGTATGGATGAGTGTTGTTAATGGACTAAAATGAGATGTAAAGAAGTATAACAAAGTTTGGAGATTTCTACAAGGAATATTAGAGTATTGAATGCAATTATGAATAATTTCTTGGAGAAGGTTAGCATGACAGCAGTGAATAGGAATCTTTATAACTCAATTACAGTACAGTAATTAGATTATGTGAGATGTGACACAGTGAAGGAGGATACCTGATATCTCTGCCTTTAACAGTAAACAACTGTTTTCAATTTTCAAGACAGAATAAAAGGTGAAAATTGGTTGCCTTTTCCTACTTTCATATTTACAAATATCCTGATGCATTTTGACCTCTATGGGAAACTTTTTCCAAGGAATAAATATTGCGATAAATTTACAGCATGTTTGGGCAATTCTACACACATTAAGCATGGATATGCATGGACAGAGTGGATAATCAGAAGCTTTTTCCCAGGGTGGAAGAGTCAATTAATAGGGGGCACAAGTTTAAGGTGCGAGGGGCAAGGTTTAAAGGAGATGTACGAGACAGGTTTTGTTTTTACACAGAGGGCGGTGGGTGCCTGGAACTTGCTGCTGGGGAAAGTAGTGGAAGCGGATACGATAGTGCCTTTTAAGGGGCATCTGGACAAATACATGAATAGGATGGGAATAGAGGGATATGGTCCCCGGAAGGGTAGGGGGTTTTAGTTCAGTTAGGCAGCATGGTCAGTGCAGGCTTGGAGGGCCGAAGGGCCTGTTCCTGTGCTATAATTTTTGTTGTTATCATTAAATCATAATGAAAACTGTCCATTTGCTATTAATCCATCCCTAATGTTTCAATCCATGAATTTAACTTTTATGCCTGCGGTCAGTGAGATGTTTATTTTGGTGAACATTTTACAATTTAAATATGACTTAAACACATCTCCCAAATAGATTTGCAAATGATTAGAAATTGATTTCTTAAATATATTTGAAATATCATAAAACATCCAAAATATGCATGACCCACGTGTCCAGGTGTACTGTGTTGATACCTGTGGCTCAGTGGGTGGCAGTCTTACCTGGATCCAAAAGTTATGGTTTGAAGTTTCACTCCAAAGACTGGAGCATAAATATCTGACCTGATTCTCCAGCGCAGCACTGAGGGAGTGCCGCACTGCTGGAGGTGCTGTCTTTTGGATGAGATATTAAACCAGCACCCCTATCTCAGTTCTGGGGCAGACATAAAAGATGCCACAGCACCGAGAAGAGCAGGCAGTTTGGCCCCAGTGTCCTGGTCAATATTGATCCCTGAAACAGCAGAAGGGATTCGCCAATATAGTCCGTGCTGCCCCACTGCGAGTGAGAGCGGAGAGATTGGTTTTCCAGCCAAAACTCCATTCACTTTCAGCGGCTCTGGACAATACCAGCCGTGAGCGGGGGTGGAGTTTTTGGCAAACATTAGTAAAACAAATCACCTTGCCATTACCTCATTTCTGTTTATGGGATCCTGCTGTGCACAAAAATTGTTGCCACATTCCCTACATTTCAACAGTGACTAAACTTCACAAAATATTTCCTTGGCTGTGAAGTGACTTTGGAATTTCCTGTGGCCATGTATTTATTTATTAAGCAGGGATGGGGCAGTGTTGTGCGTCAACATTGGGGGAACGTTTACCCAGGTTCTGGTGGGATTCATATTTTTGGGAAGGGAAGCAGTTTTATCAGCGAGGAGAAAAGAAAAAAGTAAGAAACTTCTGTTGGCCAAGTGCACAAATATTTGAGGTGTCCTCAAGACCAATGGGGAGGAACTAACCTGATCCCCATTTGTATGGAGCTACATATTGAGCAGATATATTGGCAACTGCTCACAATCAATTAAAGGAGTATGTTGGTACTGTGCTTTAAGAATTATATTATATCATGCTTCTTGTAAGGTTATGTTTTAAATTCAGTTCTGTTTTGCAGAGTGCCAATTTATCCAGGAAAACCTTTAAGTTGGTAGCTGGGGGAACAAGATCAATACTTACTTTAGACTTGGAGTGTTTGTTTAAGCAGAGCTAATGCGTTTGTGTTTACAAACAAAGAACAAAGAACAAAGAAAATTACAGCACAGGAACAGGCCCTTCAGACCTCCAAGCCTGCACAGACCATGCTGCCCAACTTAACCAAACCCCCTAACCTTCCGGGGACCATATCCCTCTATTCCCATCCTATTCATGTATTTGTCAAGATGCCCCTTAAAAGTCACTACCTTATCCGCTTCCACTACCTCTCCCAGCAACGGGTTCCAGGCACCCACTACTCTCTGTGTAAAGAATTTGCCTTGTACATCTCCTTTAAAACTTGCTCCTCGCACCTTAAACCTGTGCCCCCCCCCCAGTAATTGACTCTTCCACCCTGGGAAAAAGCTTCTGACTATCCACTCTGTCCATGCCTCTCATAATCTTGTAGACTTCTATCAGGTTGCCCCTCAACATCCGTCATTCCAGTGAGAACAAACCAAGTTTCTCCAACCTCTCTCCATAGCAAATGCCCTCCATACCAGGCAACATCCTGGTAAATCTTTTCTGTACCCTCTCCAAAGCCTCCACATCCTTCTGGTAGTGTGGCGACCAGAATTGAACACTATATCTAACTAAGGTCTAACTAAGGTCCTATAAAGCTGCAACATGACTTGTCAATTTTTAAACTCAATACCCCGGCTGATGAAGGCAAGCATGCCATATGCCTTCTTGACTACCTTCTCCACCTGCATTGCCCCTTTCAGTGACCTGTGTACCAGCACACCCAAATCCCTCTGCCTATCAATACTCTTAAAGGTTCTGCCATTTACTGTATATTTCCTATCTGTATTAGACCTTCCAAAATGCATTACCTCACATTTGTCCAGATTAAACTCCATCTGCCATCTCTCTGCCCAAGTCTCCAACCGATCTATATCCTGCTGTATCCTCTGATGGTCCTCATCGCTATCTGCAAATCCACCAACCTTTGTGTCATCCACAAACCTACTAATCAAACCAGTTACATTTTCCTCCAAATCATTTATATATATTACAAATAGTGAAGGTCCCAGCACTGATCCCTGAGGAACACCACTTGTCACAGCCCTCCATTCAGAAACGCACCCTTCCACTGCTACCCTCTGTCTTCTTTGACTGAGCCAGTTTTGTATCCACCTTGCCAGTTCACCTCTGATCCCATGCGACTTCACCTCCTGCACCAGTCTGCCATGAGGACCTTGTCAAAGGCCTTACTGAAGTCCATGTAGACAACATCCGCTGCCCTACCCTCATCAATAATCTTCATCTCATTTACTTAGGTCTTTCCTGGGGTTTCAGAGTAGAGTATTGATTAGGTTGATTGACAGAGACAGAGTTATGTGAATAACGGGAGGAGTTAAGCTTGCAGGAAAGAAAGGGTTTCAATTTCATTTTAAAATACAAGCAGTTGCTGCCTGGACAGCCAGAAGAAAGCAGCACTCTCTATTTCTCTCTCTCTTTGAAAAGACCTCTGTGAGAGTTCAAGGGCTGTTAACCTGAAACAGCTATATAAGACCCTCGTCAGACCCCACTTGGAGTACTGTGCTCTGTTCTGGTCGCCTCACTATAGGAAGGATGTGGAAAAGATTGAAAGGGTGCAGAGGAGATTTACAAGGATGTTGCCTGGATTGAGTGGCATGCCTTATGAGGATAGGCTGAGGGAGCTCGGGCTTTTCTCCTTGGAGAGACGAAGGATGAGATGAGACCTAATTGAGGTGTATAAGATGTTGAGAGGCATAGATCGGGTGGACTCTCAGAAGCTTTTTCCCAGGGTGGAAATGTCTGCTACGAGAGGACACAGGTTTAGGGCGCTGGGGGGTAGGTACAGGGGAGATGTTAGGGGTAAGTTTTTCACACAGAGGGTGGTGGGCGAATGGAATCGGCTGCCGTCAGTTGTGGTGGAGGCAAACTCAATAGGGTCTTTTAAGAGACTCCTGGGTGAGTACATGGAGTGTAATAGGATGGAGGGTTATAGGTAGGTCTAGAAGGTAGGGATGTGTTCGGCACAACTTGTGGGCCGAAGAGCCTGTTTGTGCTGTAGTTTTTCTATGTTTCTATGTAAGTGTGTCTGAGTTTTGCTAACTAATTTTAAAGTGGGATATCAAATCTATAAGAGGAATATTTCTTGAATTGGAACTCATGGCGATGGATTAACAGTTAAGACACTTAAGTTTGTTGTCATGCTCAAGTGTTGTCCAACTTTTAACTATTAAGCTAATTTGGCTGTTATAGTTAAACTAAAGCTCCCTAGTTTGTCAGTAGAATCAAGCCTGGAGTGAAACATCTTGAGTGAGATTCTCCCAAAAAAATTCCAAGTGTTGAATTTGAATAAAAACTGGGGTAAATCACGTTTTTTTCAGCGGAGTTTAAAAATGAATCTCCTACACTCTGTGCACTGCAGAGTGCACGAGCATGAATTCAGTGGCCGGGGCCTGTTCCCGCTGGAGAGGCCAGCAGCATAACACTGAGCAGGCCACTGCGCATGCACTGATCTGTCAGCACTGAGAAGAGCGCATATGCAGTGGCCCCTGTCTGCCGGCCTCCCAATTGCTGGCTAGCTCAATGGTTGCGATACCAGCCCCCCTGCCACCCCCCCACCCCTCCCCCCGGGAATTGGCGCAGAGCTGACAGCGCTGGAAGATGTGCTCAGAGCCGGGCACCCAGCGGGGGAGCCCGTGTAACGGCCCCCACTAGAGTTCCCCAGCTCACTGCGCTAAAAAAAGCAGCACAGTGGGATGGGGGAATCACCCTTCTTATCCTCATACTAATGCCAAAATAGAAAGTTGTTGGGATCTAGTCTGGCTTCATAATATACCTTCAGATTTCTGATCTGTTATCCAAACAGAAGCAAAGTTGAACAGACATCTTTGACCCACCATATTGGTCTGAGTATAAATCAAGTACAATCTCAAAGCTGAACGCAATCAACAATGAATTTCAACAAACAGAACATGACAATGATCTGCAATTCAGATACATCAGAAAAAGCTTCAGAGTCTCAGAAGTTTGCAGTGGTAAATACAATCTGATACTTTGCAGCTTTCTGTTTCAGAATACTGACGGCTCTTGTCTCTGAGTCTCATATCAATCTGTTCCCAGCTAAAAAAAAGACTTGCCAGATACTCCTGCATTAGCAGGATCAAAGACTTGCCAACACAACGGGTGGGAGCTGTTTTGCCATTATTGAGACAAGCAAGTTAATTATTTATTTTTTTGCCTCTGAGGAGAAAAGACATCAAACTTAATGCATTAACATTTTAAAAATCATCTCCGAGACTTGTTTTTTAAGTTGTAGCTGTAAAAGCACAAGATTTCAAGGTCATCCTTCCTGAAAAGTTGTCTCTGGAAAATAATTACAAGGCTGTGTCGCATGACATCCCTTCTCCATCTTCTCTTGCACTCATCAGCCTCTTTGGACCCTCTTCCACTTCCTCCCTCTCCTGCCTGGACCTAACTCATTTCCTCATTGCTTCTCTGTGAGTTCATGGTCCATCCTCAACCCTGTTCCAACTATTCTCTGCATTCAAATTCCGCTTGGCCCAAAGATTTCAGACAGTCTCCACTCGATGTGTGTGACAGTATCAGAGATACTGATCAAAATACTGAAACAAAACACAAGATGAAAATAAGGACAGAATGCATATCTTTAAAATAGGTTCAGCTATTGCCATTCTTCAACCTCACTTCACTGAAGGACGATAATTTATCCTGTGCTACACAGCAGCTTATCTGCTGATATACAGTGTTATCTCAATGTGAGGATGCTCAGTGAGTCATCACTGAACTTCATGTTAGCAAATTTCAACATAGCATCAATGTTAGAAAAAAATGGCAACAAATTCACTTTTGTGCAGATTCAGTGCAGCAGAAATTATTGTGGGATTGAGTATTGTGGGATTGTTAGTGTGTAATGATATTTCCTAGCGGACAAAAATCTAATTTTGAAATCGGTTCGATGTAAAGGAGAGAGGTTCGAGTTAACTTATCATTATTCAGTTCCTTCCCCCATTTCCTCTCTTAAAGAACCAGTTCAACTGAATCCTTGGGGCCCTATTTCACCATTCTGATTCTAAGTGCTGGGTGGACTTGAAACTGGGAGTGTTTCAGATCCGACTTTTAGACCCGTTCTCAGGCGCCCCCATACGCATTCTGCCTGAAAAAATATCAGCGATTCCGAATCGCGCTGCACAAGCCTGTGGGCGGGGCTTAACCCGCCCGAAACCCTGCAGCTCCGATCGGAGCCTCCAACTGCACATGTGCAGAAAAAAAATGATAGAATGCAGGTCCCCTGCCTCATCACTCCCGGGCTGGATAATGCCTCCTCATGGCCCCCACAGACATTGTCCCATCCCACAACATTACTGACCCCCTTATGCTCCCACCCCCTCCATCACCCAGACTGATTGTGGGCCCCTCCCCCACTTACCCCACACCAATCACAGGCAGAGTGGCAGCGGACCCCCTGAAAACAGGCGCAACCTAATGGTAAAATTGGGCCCTCAGTGTCTAAATGCTTGTATGGAGATCCTGTCATCCTGTGGCACTGTGATTAGCATAGGCTCTCAGTTTCTCCCTCCCTTCTCATTTGGGACGCATGAGACAATAATCTGTTTGGAGATGCACACTACCTCTCCAGCAGATCACAGGTGAAGCTCCCATCATTACAGACTGCTCCCACCCCATTGACAAATGGCATACATTAATCCCATAAAGATTAGGAAACACAGCCTCTGCCATGTTTCCAACATTTGCCCAGTTTGGGAGGCAGATGTGGAAGCTTCCCATGAAGCACATGATTTGGGGATTTCTAATGGTGGCCTTGGCATCAAAAGAAGTGGGGGAGGGAGAACATGCAAACCTCATAACTTGTGTCAAGTAACCAGGCTGTTGTCTTTGCTTCACATTGTGCTAAAGTTTCCAAAGCCAACAAATTTCTAAGGCCTATACTGACAGGATTCCATTGTAAAGACTGCAACTAACCACTGCAATTAGTAAGCGGGCTCATGGAAATGGCAAAGAACATCAGAACCTGAAATCTATCACATCTGGAAAAATATCACTATCAACTTGAGCAAAATAGTTTTGAACTATTCAGTCAGAATCACAGAATTGTTACAGTGCAGAAGGAGGCCATTTGGCCCATCGTGTTGGCACCAGCTTCAAATAAGCATCATGACTTAGTGCCTTAGCCCCCTGTCCTTTCCCCGTACCCCTGCACATTGTTTCTATTCAAATAATCATCTAATGCTCTCTTGAAAGTCTCAATTGAACCTACAAAAGACACACAGCCTAGCACATTCTGAGGAAGTAGGGGAGATCCTAAATGAATATTTTGCGTCGGTATTCACAAAGGAGAGGGATATGTTGACTGGGAGTGTCTTGGAGGGGAGTGTTGAACCATTGGAGAAAATCTCCATTACAAGGGAGGAAGTGTTAGGTTTGTTAGAGAATATAAAGACTGACAAATCCCCAGGGCCTGATGGAATCTATCCAAGGCTGCTCAGGGAGACGAGAGATGAAATCGCTGGGCCTCTGACGCAAATCTTTGTCTCGTCACTGGATGCAGGTGAGGTCCCAGAGGATTGGAGGATAGCTAATGTGGTCCCGTTATTTAAGAAGGGTAGGAAGGATAACCCGGGTAATTATAGGCCGGTGAGCTTGACATCCGTGGTGGGGAAGTTGTTGGAGAAGATTCTTAGAGATAGGATGTATGCGCATTTAGAAAGGAATAAACTCATTAACAAAAGTCAGCATGGTTTTGTGAGAGGGAGGTCATGCCTCACTAACCTGGTGGAGTTTTTTGAAGAAGCGACTAGAATGGTTGACGAAGGAAGGGTCGTGGATGTCGTCTATGTGGATATTAGTAAAGCGTTTGACAAAGTCCCTCATGGTAGGTTGGTGCAAAAGGTTGGATCTCATGGGATAAAGGGGGAGGTGGCTAGATGGGTGGAGAACAGGCTTGCTCACAGAAGACAGAGGGTGGTAGTGGAAGGGTCTTTTTCCGGCTGGAGGCCTGTGACTAGAGGTGTTCCACAGGGCTCTGTATTGGGACCTCTGCTGTTTGTGATTTATATAAACGATCTGGAAGAAGGTGTAACTGGGGTGATCAGTAAGTTTGCGGACGACACAAAATTGGCTGGACTTGCAGATAGTGAGGAGCATTGTCAGAAGCTACAGAAGGATATAGAAAGGCTGGAAATTTGGACAAAGAAATGGCAGATGGAGTTCAATCCTGATGAATGCGAAGTGATGCATTTTGGTAGAAATAATGTAGGGAGGAGCTATACGATAAATGGCAGAACCATAAAGAGTGTAGATACGCAGAGGGACCTGGGTGTGCAAGTCCACAGATCCTTGAAGGTGACGTCACAGGTGGAGAAGGTGGTGAAGAAGGCATATGGCATGCTTGCCTTTATAGGATGGGGCATAGAGTATAAAAGTTGGGGTCTGATGTTGCAGATGTATAGAACGTTGGTTCGGCCGCATTTGGAATACTGCGTCCAGTTCTGGTCGCCACACTACCAGAAGGACGTGGAGGCTTTGGAGAGAGTACAGAGGAGGTTTACCAGGATGTTGCCTGGTATGGAGGGGCTTAGTTATGAGGAGAGATTGGGTAAACTGGGGTTGTTCTCCCTGGAAAGACGGAGGATGAGGGGAGACTTAATAGAGGTGTATAAAATTATGAAAGGCATAGATAGGGTGAACAGTGGGAAGCTTTTCCCCAGGTCGGTGGTGACGTTCACGAGGGGTCATAGGTTCAAGGTGAAGGGGGGGAGGTTTAACACAGATATCAGAAGGACATATTTTACACAGAGGGTGGTGGGGGCCTGGAATGCGCTGCCAGGCAAGGTGGTGGAGGCAGTCACACTGGGAACGTTTAAGACTTATCTAGACAGCCATATGAACGGAGTTGGAATGGAGGAATACAAAAGAATGGTCTAGTTTGGACCAGGGAGCAGCACGGGCTTGGAGGGCCGAAGGGCCTGTTCCTGTGCTGTACTGTTCTTTGTTCTTTGTTCTTGTTGAGGAAACATTTGCAAAAAACCTGTCCTCAGACTTCCCAATATCCCATCAACAAAATCTACTACAAAATGCAGAAAAATCTTTTTCTTACTTTGATGCAAACTGGGATAAGGAGAGTCAAGAATTGTGAGGCAGCATCTTTAATTCATAAGCAATATTCTACCTAGAGAGATCTTATTTTAAAAGAGACTAATTTCTTTTTCATGACAGTCTTAGAGGTTAAAGCATCATTCGGAGTTTTCAGTTCAGGAATGTTTAACTGTTTAGCTGACAAGAATCTTTTGCTCCATCTTCTGGTACAGTTATTGAAATACAGGATGCACTGAAAAATAAAGTCAAGAGCTTCAAGGTTTTAGGTGTCCAGATCACCAACAACTTGTCCTGGTCACCCCATGCTGACGCTATAGTTAAGAAAGCCCCACCAATACCTCTACTTTCTCAGAAGACCAAAGGAAATTTGGCATGTCAGCCACGACTCTCACCAACGTTTACAGATGCAACATAGAAAGCATTCTTTCCGGTTGTATCACAGCTTGGCATGGCTCCATCAGGCAATCTATCATACAAACCAGCCTCCCATCCATTGACTCTGTCTACACTTCGCGCTGCCTCGGCAAAGCAGCCAGCATAATTAAGTACCCTATGCATCCCGGACATTCTCTCTTCCACCTTCTTCCGTCAGGAAAAAGATACAAAAGTCTGAGGTCACGTACCAGCCGACTCAAGAACATCTTCCCTGCTGCTGTCAGACTTTTGAATGGACCTACCTTGCATTAAGTTGACCTTTCTCTACACCCTAGCTATGACTGTAACAGTCCACTCTGCACTCTCTCATTTCCTTCTCTATGAACGGTATGCTTTGTCCACATAGTGTGCAAGAAACAATACTTTTCACTGTATGTTAATACATGTGACAATAATAAATCAAATCAAATCAAAATCAAATCCTGCTCTGTCCAAGACCGCAAGAAACTACAAAGGGTCGTGGATGTAGCCCAATCCATCATGCAAACCAGCCTCCCATCCATTGACTCTGTCTACACTTCCCACTGCCTCGGCAAAGCAGCCAGCATAATTAAGGACCCCATGCACCCCGGTCATTCTCTCTTCCACCTTCTTCCGTCGGGTAAAAGATACAAAAATCTGAGGTTACACACCAATTGACTCAAGAACAGCTTCTTCCATGCGGTCATCAGATGTTTGAATGGACTGACCTCACATTAAGTTGATCTTTCTCTACACCCTAGCTATGACTGTAACACTACATTCTGCACTCTCACTTCCTTCTCTATGAACAGTATGGCTTGTCTGTATAGTGTGCAAGAAACAATACTTTTCACTGTATGTTAATACATGTAACAATAATAAATCAAATCAAAAATTTTCATTATCTGTGGGGGAAGGAATTTCACATCACCACCTATTCATATAGTTACCCTTCTATTCCCCCGACATTAACGGAAAATTTGCATGGCCAATCCACCTGGCCCACACATCTTCAGACTGTGGGTGGAAAACGGAGCACCCAGAGGAAACCCATGCAGACACAAGAAGAATGTGCAAATTCCACACAGACAGCGACTCGAGGCCGGAATTGAATCCAGGTCTCTGGCGCTGTGAGACAGCAGCGCTAGCCACTGTGCTGCTGTGTCGCCCTGAATAGTGGTCACTGAACAGGATTTTGTTCATCGATCTAAAGGCCACATGGGAGGCAATGATTAGACTTGGCGCTTTCAATCTATAATCAGAACAGCCAGTGACAAGGCAAAATGCTGCAGATACGAAATCAACCAGAAATGCTGGAAATACTCAGCAGGTCAGGCAGCATCTGTGGAGAGAGTTAATGCCCTTCCTCACTATGCCTAGCACTTGCTCCCAACTTCCCAACTCTGACTTTCCTTCCACCTTCCATCTCTCCAACTCCTGGTGAAATTTCTGGTGCAAAGATGTCAGCCTGAAACATGAACCCTGTCAAAAGGATTGAAAGGATCATGTTCACACAGACAGTTAGGTCTCAACCTACAGTAACTCCTGCTCATTTAGAAGTTCTGTCCTCACTAACCTTGGTGACACTTGTCTCATCACATTGCAGAGAGATCTTGTGGATTCAATGGTTTAGATCATTAACAATCTGATTTTTTTCCCATTGTAGTTCATTCCTTCATTAGAAATGAGGAATTTGGGGATATACAATTCACCAATAGTCATTGGTTACATCAATTCCTAAATAAGTCAAGGCCAGAGTAAAAGAGTTAAGGTTTGTCTGATTTTTGGAGTCAAGTTTGTGATTCCTGAAAGCCTGCCCAGCCTGAGATGATGCATGTTCAATTTTGGACATGTAAATATTTATTTCTTTTAATTTTCCTTACCAGCAGAAATTGAGCTTATAGATTTAAGATAATTGGTAAATGAACCAGAGGCAACGTTTGGCAAACTGTCTTTATTTGGTTAGGATCTGCAATGCAGGGCCTGGGAGTGGTGGAGGGAGATTCATTCATGGAATTTCGAATCATATTTAGACAATTAGTAAAAGAAAGATAAAGTAAAGAATCACAGGGGAAAGGCAGAGGGGGTGGTACTCGCCAGGTACATAAGAACATAATAAATAGGAGCAGGAGTAGGCCATCTAGCCCCTCGAGCCTGCCCCGCCATTCAATAAGATCATGGCTGATCTGAAGTGCATCAGTTCCACTTACCCGCCTGCTCCCCATGACCCTTAATCCCCTTACCGATCAGGAATCCATCTATCCGTGACTTAAACATATTCAACGAGGTAGCCTCCACCACTTCAGTGGGCAGAGAATTCCAGAGATTCAACACCCTCTGAGAGAAGAAGTTCCTCCTCAACTCTGTCCTAAACTGACCCCCCTTTATTTTGAGGCTGTGCCCTCTAGTTCTAGTTTCCTTTCTAAGTGGAAAGAATATCTCCACTTCTACCCTATCCAGCTCCTGCATTATCTATAAGATCACCCCTCAGCCTTCTAAACTCCAACGAGTACAAACCTAATCTGCTCAATCTCTCCTCATAATCTACACCCCTCATCTCTGGTATCAACCTGGTGAACCTTCTCTGCACTCCCTCCAAGGCCAATATATCCTTCCGCAAATAAGGGGACCAAAACTGCACACAGTATTCCAGCTGCGGCCTCACCAATACCTTGTACAAATGCAGCAAGACTTCTCTGTTTTTATATTCTATCCCCCTCGCGATAAATGCCAACATCCTATTTGCCTTCTTGATCACCTGCTGTACTTGCAGACTGAGTTTTTGCGACTCATGCACAAGGACCCCCAGGTCCCTTTGCACAGGAGCATGTTGTAATTTTTTTCCATTGAAATAATAATCCAATTTGCTATTATTTCTGCCAAAGTGAATAACCTCGCATTTGCCAACATTATACTCCATCTGCCAGATCCTCGCCCACTCGCTCAGCCTATTCAAATCTCTCTGCAGACCTTCTGCTTCCTCCACGCAATTCCCTTCCCCCTTATCTTCGTGTCGTCAGCAAACTTTGCTACCCTACACTCAGTCCCCTCCTCCAGATCATCTATGTATATGGTAAACAGTTGAGGCCCCAGTACCGATCCCTGCGGCACGCCACTAGTCACCATCTGCCAACCAGAAAAGCACCCCTTTATTTCAACTCTCTGCTTCCTGTTAGATAGCCAATCCCAATCCACGCTAACACCCTACCCCCAACTCCGTGTGCCCCAATCTTCCACAGCAACCTTTTGTGAGGCACCTTATCGAAGGCACTCATATGCAAAGCCAACGCAGACACAGTGGCCAGGATTTTACCATCCCGCCCACCATGGGAATTGGAGCGGGTGAGGGGCAGACCATGGAAAGCTCTGTTGATCTCGAGCGGAGTCGGCACTCCTCTTTCCCCACCCCCAGTAGTCAATGCCAACACTGCCCCCCTTGCCTGAACATTGGACCACATCTTCTTCCCACCCCCTCCATGTCCACACGGTCACTGCCGGCACTCAACTCTCCCCTCCCCTCCCCCACCAAAACAGCCATCAGCAGCATGATCCAGCTCCCATGTCTGCTCCCGGCCAACCCCACATACAAATAAATTCCCCCCTCCCCCCGCTGCCCCTGCCCCAATGAGGCTCCCACTAGGAGCTGTCCCTGGCAATGCCCCCCGGCACAGGTTGGCACTGTCTGGCCATTTCCCTCACCCTTGGAGGCTATTCTCACCTTTGCATCCCTGGGTCACAACAGGTTCATGTCTGGATGCGGTGTGAATATCTGGCAGGGGGTCAGTATCTGGGAGGGGTCAGTATCTGGCGGGGGGGGGTCAGTATCTGGCAGGGGTCAGTATCTGATGGAGGGTTGAGTGTTAATTATATTACAATTGATTAAATTGGATTAAAATCAGGTACATGGCCATTATGAGTGTCAATGTAATGAAATCACTGGCAAGGGGCGGTGAAAATCGGAAGTTGCAATGTCACTGGTGAAATCTGCGACTTCTTGATCGCATCTTGAACCCACCCCTCGTCCCTGCCATTCCCACAGATGGCAAGAGTGGACTCAAGATCCACCCAGTGGGTCAAATGGCCTCCTTCTGTGCCTTAACAATTCTGTTCCTGATTCTGCTTAATTCAGACACTTTGTAAACCTTGAATTCTGACATTGCAGAAGGAGGCCATTCAGCCCATTGTGTGTATACTGACTCTCTGAAAGAGCATCTTATCCAGGCCCATCCCCCTGCCCTATCCCCATTACCTTTTGCATTTAGCATGGCCAATCCACCTAACATCTTTGGAGTGTGGGAGGAAACCGGAGCACCCGGAGGAAACGCACGCAGACATAGGGAGAATGTGCAAACTCCACACAACAGTGACCCAAGGCCGGAATTGAACCCGGGTCTCTGGTGCTGAGACAGCAGGCGCGAGCCGCTGTGCCACCTGACAATTTCTGTTTCTGTTGGAAAATGTGAAAATATTGCAAGTCATATTGAGGCTTCTATTCACTGATATATGAGAATAACATAGTTATCACTTTGTCTGCAAATCAACCAGACCATCAGGGCTGAAGCAAAATCAATGATGTTGTGTGTCAATAAACAGACTAGGTTGTAAAATGTGTCACTGTCTACTTTTGTTCATATCAGTATTATAACTCCAGCTTCTCTCAGCTACAGTATATTCATTGCTTCCACATCAGGCAAAACCTCATCGACCTTTGTGACTTGTGTAAGAAACGATGGCAAATTGACACCTGAGGAGTTATCTGGAGAATATTCACAGCAATTAGTAGCTACAATTCTGTGAGCTTGCTGGGTGAGATTCCTGCTCTCACTTTTACTTAATTCTTTCATTAGATGTGGGCATCATTGGCAAGACCAGCATTTGTTGACCATCCCTAATTGCCCTGGAACTGAGTGACTGGTTAGACCATTTCAGAAGAGCCAACCACATTGCTCTGAGTCTGGAGCCCAGGCCACATAGGCCAGACCAGGTAAGGATGGCGAATTTCCATTCCAAAAGGACATTTGTAAACCAGATGGGTTTTTACAAAAATTAATCATCACCTTCTGGTCATCATTACTGAGATCAGCTTTATATTCTAGATTTATTCCTTGAACCTAGATTCCACGGGATGAAATGTTGGGATTTGAACTCATGTCCCCAGAGCATTAGCCTGGACTCTGGATTAACCCTACCCCAGCATCTTCTGATGGATCGCTGGTGCTGAGATTCCATTGGTGGGTGGGGGTCTTGCTCTGGTAAAACTCCTTTGTGTCTGGTTTCTGTTTGGAAGTTGCATTTCTCTCCTGTGAGATTATTTTCCTGATCCTCAACACCTTATCTGCTTTAAAAGCACAATATAAATGTAAGTTCTGTGTGGCTGTGTAACACAGTGGGGCCGGTTTTACCAAATCGGCTCCAAGTGCCGGGTGCAGCCGTAAATCAGACCCACGCCCGGCAGCCGCGCTCCAGCGCCCCCATACGCCTTTTCTCGGCGCGGGTCCAGTGGGTGGGGCCTAGCGCATTTGCAACTGTCGGAGCACCAAACTGTGCATGCGCAGTTCGAAGCCGACAGCACTCAGCGCGGCTGAGCGCAAAAGTCAAAGGCAGCGCTGACAGCACTGCTCTCTGCACTGCCTTTAACTTTCCCTGGTGGTGGTGGTGGGGGTGGTGGTGGTGGGGGGGGGGGGGGGGGGGGGAGGGGGAGTGGGGGGGGATGTGACGTCTCTTCCCTGGGGGGGGAATGGGGGGGGGGAATGGGGCGGGGGGGGGGATCTGATGTCTCTTCCCTGACCGGGGGTGGGGGGGGTGGGGGGAGGGGGGGATGTGACGTCTGTTCCCTGAAGGGGAGGTGGGTCAGGGGGGGGTGTGATGTCTCTTCCCTGAGAGGAGGTGGGGGGGAATGTGACGTCTCCGCCCCCCCCTCAGGGAAGAGATGTCACTTCCCCCCCCTCCCCAGGGAAGAGACGTCACATCCCCCCCTACCCCCGCCCCCCAGTGAAGAGACGTCATCCTACCCATCAGGACCCCCGGAGCAAGGCCAGGATCCAGGGTCCAGGATCCAGGATCGCAAGATGCTCCCGACGGACACCAGCGATCAAGGTAGGTCGGGGGCCCGGGGGGTCCGATCCTGGGGCGGGGGGCGCGGGGCGGTGGGGGGGGCGGGGGGGGGGCTGCTGGCGGGGCCTGCGTCCCAGGGTGGTCCAATCGGGGGGAGGGGATGGGGTGTGCTGCCAGGGTGGTTCGTGGGGGTGGTCCGTGAAGGGTGGTCGGGGGCGATTCGGCGGTTCAGTTGCTGAGTTGAAGCCCTATCGGACTTGAATTCAGCAACACAGTGCTGATCGGATCGGAGCCTTGTAAAGTGGGAATCCTTGGGTAGGTTGGGCGCGGGCTTCATTATGCTGATTTAAATGCATGCAAATGCATTTAAACCGGCCCGCTGGCCGATTCGGGCGCGCACCAGATCGGCGCCCGGATCGGCCGTTGGTAAAGGTGCGATTAGCCTTGGGTCGGGTCTGGACCGCGTTTTAGGCCCGATGCCCAACTTTACCACGGGCGCGAAATTTTGGTAAAATCGGGCCCAGTGAGTGTGTAGTGGACACATACTGCGTAACAGTGGTATTCTGATGATGAAAGACCCCAACTGAAACATTAACCCACCATCTTGCTTTCAGATCTATTGCATTTCCAACATTTCAATGGGAGCATATGTTTCATAGTTCTATCATTTTTAATTATCATTTTATATCTTAAACAATAAATCATTAACCAAACTTCAGAACGAGTATCCCTTGTTCCTTCATTCTGACATTGCCATTCCGTGTACTTCCAGAAATGGGACTGACCCATTTGGGATTAGACTGTCAAGGCGATGCAAATGAAAACATTTTGATGCAATAAATTAATACACACCAGGGACAAGGTAAAAGTGTCAAATTGTGTTTCAATCCTGAACATCTGTCAGTGAAGGGATTCCATGACTTCTTTGCCTTGGGCTAGCTTTCAACCTTGTTCTCCTCAGGTGAAGGGCAGAGTTTGGAAGCATGTTTCAGTTAGTTGTGCTAGTTAGCCCCAAGAATTTGCTCTGATATGATTGTTGAATGAGTGGCACATGCTTCAGTCAGCTTTGCTGTCTAACCCCTTCAATTCATGCAAATGTGAGCAGAGTGAATGTGACATACATTGTAGCAAGGAAAAGAAAATCATTTCATTTTCCTCTTCTCCCATGCAGAAATATAAATGCTGACAGAAGATAAGTAGGCTGAATTATCTCATGGTCGACATGATACAGTGAGAGATTAAGGACATAAATCAACTGTCATCAGCTGCTGCTCCAGTGGGTTTGGAACGCCGCTGAGTGCACATTGCGACTGTGGAGTAAACTGAGTCTGGAGCCTTGTTTCAGTCCCATTGTGCATCCGATTGGAAATGGCACTGCTCAAGGATGGCCATGGACAACTACCCGTCAGCAAAAAATGCAGCTTGGGATTGCAAGCGTTGTTGTGAAGTCAGTAAATAGGGTAGATACTGACTTCACAACAACATTTGCTGTTAATAAAGCTGGTTCATCTCTGAATGAGAATGACGTGCCTCATAAAATAACAGTGGATGGTTCATAATGAGTGAATCATTAATGAGAAATGAAAGACCTGTTCATCTAAATCAGTGCGTTTTTAGTGTGTGGCAAGAATTTCAACGAAAATGAAGATTTAAGAATTGAGTAAAATATAGGTTAAATAAAAGGTTTGGATAAAATAAAATGAAGAATAGTATGAAAGAGGAATTGATAAGAATGTATCTGTGTGAAGGGTTTTTTTTAGATGGGAATTTGCTTAGCAGCAGGAATGCAAGTGTTTACTTCAATGACCGGGGGAGAGGCGGGAATGAACAATGATGTATAGAAACAGGTGTTAAAATTGTAGATTGGGCAAGTTCAAAATGGAGAGATGAGAATACATTTTATGACTAAATGCTAAAATCCTGGTCCAAGTGGTTTTTGAGATAGAATAAAATCAAAGGGAAAAACGCTGTATACATAGCAGGGTTACCTGGATACCGCAGGGGAGAAGGGAGAGAGGACAACAGCTGGAAAGCAGCCAAGACTATAGTCACTCAGCTGAGGAGTGGAAATCTTCCAGAAAGCACAGAATTCCAGTCTCAAAGCAGCAGGTTTTCAATACCTCAGAGAAAACTATGCTGAACCGACAAAAGACTCTCTATTTTAACCTTAATAATTCGTGGGTGGTAATTATTTAATGGCTTTTACTCGTGGAGTTATACTGCGTGGTATGTTGCTTTGGGACAAAGAACATTTCTCAGGGCCCAGGAACGTCGATAGATGGAAACGAAGAACTTCATAAGATACAGTGTGTGTATGCATGTGCGTGTATGTATCCAGCCGTTATTGTAGTTAAGTGTACTCTTGTCTGGTATTGCAGTGTTTCTTGTTGTGTCTTTCTTTTATGTTAATAAATATTCTTTTATGTTTGAAGACTCAACCTTTCCTCACATTATACCAAATTGAAAATATACATCACTAAGGACCAGTGTTCCAAGTTACCCATCTGGGTTTTGGGATACCCTTGTGTTTAACATTAGGGGCTTTCTTAATACATGTCAATGAGGAAGTAATTCTTCAATCACCGAGAGTTTGATATGTAAATTCTGAAGCATGTGATTTGGTCTACTTGGAGTTCTGCAGGTTTGTAGATGACAGAGGGGAAAATCATACTTCAATAGAAAGATTAAAGTTGCTTAGTTTCATTCATTTATAGACACAAAACCATCATTTATGAAATGTTACTTTCTGATTGAATGAGTCGATGGCAGGCTGAACTGAACTTTACCTCATCATAAAACTGGTGAATGTTTAAACTTTACTGTTGAGCTTTTATTTAAGCATTTCCTAAATGATGAATTCTGGCATTGAAGGAACCACAATTGGTTGGACCCATAAATTTAATTAAGATGTATCGGGTGGGTTAAAGCCACCTTCCTGTTCATATGGCAAAGCAGATGCTAATGACATACCTCACCTGAAACACAATCTGCCTCCAATTAGTTTGGTTCCATTATTTTCATTTTGGGCTGCAGATGTTCCATTTTGTTGAAAGTTGAATCTCTTGGAGCTCTGAAACATGTGAAACATAAACAGACAGATTGTTTCCAGCAGAGTGAGTTATTAACTATTTGAAATGTGTTTCATTCAACAACCACTATGGGAATGCATTTGTGAAATGAAAAGCCTTTCCGTTCTGAATACCTAAACAGTTGCCAAAATGTGCAGGAGCAATGCTATTTGAAATGAAATGCTGGGCTAACTAACAGTAATGCATCAGGATTCACTACACCCTGTGCCAATAAACACAAATTATCAGGACCAGACATTAGAGAACTTCTGAAGCAACTTTTGCCCTCTAATCACACTGAAAAAGTGATGTAATTTTGTCCATCAACCCATCTCATGACGGTTCACCTCTTTTGAAAACTTATGTTTCTGTATCAACAATGTCGAGAATCAGGGGTGTAATTTGTACATTTTTTTAAATGACATTTGCTATTTTTATTATTTTGTCTTGTGAGAAGTGAAAAGTTAGCAGCTGTGATCACTTAAGGCACATATTGAAGGAGAATCATTTTCATAGCATCCTAGATTAAACAGGAGACTACACAACTCATCCTAACTGTGCTGACTCTTAGAAAGAGCTATCCAGTTAGCCCCACTACCTTGCCCCTGTCCCATAGCTCTGAATGTTTCACTTCTAATACTTACCTGTTTCTCTTTTTGTATTAGCCAAAACTTTGAAATTATGCCACATGTACACCAGACCAGGTCATTAATATATGGCAAAATCAAAATCAAGATCAGTTAGTCATTGTCTCATTTTCCAACCCTTCCCTCACACATTACAGTCCCATTCCAAAGCTTCTGTCACAATATCAGCATTGGCGCAGGATTTGTCCACAGGCTTCAAAGCTGTGCTGCAAGGGGCCATTCAAGTGGGAACAGCAGAGAGGAATGTGGTCGGAGGAGGGGACAACAGCCAATGCTCTCTGTAATTGAGAGCACAAGTCCTAAAGGCTCTGTTATCTGCCCAGT
This sequence comes from Mustelus asterias, assembly GCF_964213995.1. NCBI lineage: Eukaryota > Metazoa > Chordata > Chondrichthyes > Carcharhiniformes > Triakidae > Mustelus > Mustelus asterias. Next base: position 167,009,658 of record NC_135802.1, read on the forward strand.
TCCATCATTAAGAACATTCTCTTAAGGTTGGAGAGGATCATAGAATGGAATTTAATCGCGGGGAATTTAATCAGGCAGGATAGTAGCTTGTGGAGGTCCTGTCGCCATGGCAGGAATGCCCGGGGAGGTATCTTCCCACCCTGCTGCTAATTCAGTCCCTTAAGTGGGCAAGTAATAGCCACTTCAGGGCCTCATCCCAAAACCCATGCAGGATTGTTTGTAGGTGCCTGTGGTGAGGCGAGAGGGATGGGCAGGTGGAGCAGGTGGGGAAGGGGGGTGCTGGTGAGGTGTGGCGGGGGAGGAGGATTGTGGGGTAGGGGAGGGGTGGCTGATTTAAAAGCACTTAGCTCCCGAGCGTGGAACCAGTATGGGGGACCCATCTGAGAGTGACTCACCCTCCCCTGCAACTCCCAAAGAAGTTAAATAGAAATGATGAGGCCATAGGGCAGTCTTGCGCTGTTTGTAATGATAACTGGAAAGTGATAGGAAGGGACAGTGCACCTTGAATGTTAACGTAGAGGAAATGGTGAAAGAAACCAGAATTAAAGGTTCTTCATCTGAATGCCGACAGCCTTCATTACAAGATTGCTGAATTGATAACACAAATAGAAATACAAAAGAATGATATGATACAATAGACACTACAGAGACATGGTGGCAATGTGGCCACTGTGGAGACCTAAATATTCTAGCGTATTTGACATTTGAGAAGGTTAGGAAGACAGGAGGTGGGGCAGTGCTGTTAATCTAGAATGAGATTTGTACAATAGTGCAAAATTATCTATGTTTAGAGGATTAAAGTTTAGAACTTGGTTTGGATGGTATAAGAAACAGCATAAAAGAAAAGTCACTGACGGGAGTAGTTTATAGGCCCCCAAACTGTAACTGCACCTTAAGACATTAAATCAAGAAATAATAAGAGTTGTAAGAGAGATGTCGTAATATTATTGGGCGATTTTAATCTTTATTTGGCTTGGGTGAATCTAGTCAGCAAAGGTTATAGAGCACACTTGGGACAGTTACATAAAACAGCCATGGCCATTTTGCAAACAAAGACAAGAAAAACTTCAACAAGTATATAAAAAGAAGAATAGTTCAAGTGAGTGTTGGTCCTTTAGCAGGAATCAATAATGGAAAACATGGAAATGCAGACAGTTTGAATTTTGTATATTGTATCTGTCTCCACAATTGAAAAATATCTGAACTAAATTGGTGCCCAAGGCAACAATTGCCGAGAGGCAGACCAGGGGAATCATTTCCCCATCTTGTTCAGACTACTGACCTAACGTCACACCAAGAAAAGACAAAATATGGTAATTGTCACCTCACAGGAGATGGGCCTTGTGGAATATGTCATTCAGATTAATGAAGGCGATAGGATGTGATGGTCTACCATCGCAATCCAGGGAATGTTTCGTGATCTGCATTCCTGTGTGCCTCATTATTGTTCCTGGTTGAAAACCTTTGGAATTTTATGTTGTGGCAGCCTGCGGGATCATGGGGGTTAGGGAAATAATACATAGAAACATACACAGAAAATAAAAGCCAGAGGAGGCCATTCGGCCCTTCGAGTCTGCTCTGCCATTCATTATGATCATGGCTGGGCATCAAATTCAATACCCTGAACCCGCCTTTGCCCCATATCCTTTGATCCCTTTAGCCCCTAGAGCTATATGTAATTCTTTCTTGAAATCACCAAACGCTTTAGCCTCAACTACATTCTGTGGGAGTGAATTCCATACATTCACCACCCTCTGGGTGAAGAAATTTCTCCTCACCTCAGTTTTAAAAGGTTTACTCCTGATTCTCAAGCTGTGACCCCTAGTTCTGGGTTCCCCCACCATTGGGAACGTTCTTTCTGAATCTACTCTGTCATGAGGGAGGAATGTCTACCGGATTTGCTCAGGACATTGAACATTCTGCTCCCCTCCTTACTCCACTTTCAGCAAAGTACTGAATCACAAACTTATCATTCTGATGGTTTACGATGGTCTGTTGAAGGACTGCAACTTGGAAAACCTGTCGACTGGGATTTTCTGAAGGTAGATGATTAGTACTATCTTCATGAAGCATAACTCACATTTACACAAGATACCTTAAACAAGTGTTAGGCCCCTTAATTACGTAGCTAATTGTTTTAATATGTGTTTCTAGCATCGCATCTTGATAGGCACCTTGTCAACATTGCCAGTGTAATGGATGGCACATTCCCAGCTCACGAAGCACAGAGCAGCACTCAACACCTGAAAAACTGGAAAGACACAATCAGGTTTCTGGACAAATATCAAAATCTGACTGTGCGATTACTGCCTGCCAATGCCGATTGATCTGGAGTCACCATGGATATAAACAGCTCTTAACCCTGACAATGAAAAAAAGAAAAATGCCAGCAGGTTGTTTCATTTCACTGCACAAGTGTTGCAAGAGAAGTTTGCAGCTTCAGCACTGAATATCATCCGAATTGCTAATGTGACACCTTAATTAACTATATATTCAGGAAAGTGTTGTAATCATAATCCCACATCACACGCTACACTCTGCTGCCAATTTATCTCAACTATAGCAAATGTGAATCCCAGCTTGCAGAAAACAACCTCATTGGATTCTAATCTTTTTTGGCATAAATGTAATGTAAAATGAATGAAACCTGTCACCCTTCCTGTTCCACAAACACTTCAAGGCATATTTCATTGAAAAACATAGTTACAGGAAACAAAAAAAAACTTCCAAACAAATAAATATGTTTCCTAGTGCATTTTTCCAAAATAACCCAAGATCCATTCTCTTTAAAGATTTTCCTCAGTCCATTTGCGTGTTCCTCACTGAATGTCCTGCTGTGGCCGTGTTAATTTCCACCTCACCTTTGAAGCAATCAAATGATCTATTTACGTACATCTCCACATGGAAACTACAACCAGTTTACATCGATCTTTCATTCAATATTTTCACTCTGCTAGCTAAAGCCTAATTATGCAAATTTCACATTGATGTGTTTTCCATATTTTGTGTTTTCAGGTTTAATACATACATCCTTTGCATTTTGACCTAATGTTTACTGGATTCTGTTTGTGACTCCCGATGATAACTGGATCAATGAAGGAAGGAGTCACCCGCAATTGGACAATAAATCTGGCTCTACGTTTCACGGGCAACTATTTAACTTGCCCTGATATCGAGTGACATTGGCAACAAGGACTGAATTATTCTCCCAGTAACACAGTCCATCATAACAAACTTCAGATCTCAACTTGCCTTCTGGTCACCTTTCCCTCTCATCATCTCCATGCCTCTTCGCCTCCCCCACCACACTGTCTCATTTGTCTCCTCCCCCTCATCTCTCCTCTTCTCTCTCTCACCTCTTCTCTCCTCCCCATTCACCTATGCCACCCCCCCCCACCCCCTCGCTACCCCCCCTCCCCCACAACCTGTCTGCTGGTTTCCAGTGACCTGAGCAGCAGGATCATCAATTCTCACGATTCTCACAGATGAAACATAGAAAAACACATTCTGCTGCACACAAACATGTGAATTAGAGGCAGGGGTAGAGACGAGGCCCCTCGAGCCTACTCCATCATTCAATAAGATCATGGCTGCTCTGATTATAACTTCAACCCCACATTCCTGCCCACCCCCAGTGACCTTTCACCCACTTGCTTAGCAAGAATCTATCTATCTCAGCCTTAAAAATATTGAAAGAACCTTCTTCCACCACTTTGACAAAGAGAGTTCCAGAGACTCACCACCCTCTGAGAGAAAAAAAATTCCTCATCTCTGTTTTAAATGGATAATCCCTTATTTAAACAGTGACCCTGAGTTCTAGATTCTCTGACAAGAGAAAACATCCTCTCCGCATCCACCCTGTCAATACCCCTCAGGATCTTATGTTTCAATCAAGTTGTCTCTTACTCTTCTAAACTCCAGTGGATACAAACCCAGCCTCTCCAACCTTTCCTAATAAGACAACCTGCCCATTCCAGGTATTAGTCTTGTAAACCTTCTCTGAACTGCTTCCAACACACTTACATCCTTCCTTAACTAAGGAGAACAATACTGTACACAATACTCCAGATGTGGCCTCAACAATGCCCTGTACAACTGAAGAATAACCTCCCTGCTAATTGTTTTGTCCCTCCAGTTACTCTGAAAATTTGAATTGTCACTGGCTTCTGGTGTTGTGTCTCATTCTGCCTTCGCTACATAAAAATATATCTCAGACCAGCCTCTGTGTTCTTCCTGAAATTGTTGTATCTGCATATCAACCTCCATTGAACCTGCCAGAGTGAGCGAAGTCTAGCAATTAAATGCACAAGTACCCTTTAATACCATTATTATTGGAGCAAAGAATCAGAAGTAGGTCATTCAGCCCATCAAGTCTGCTCCACCATTCAATACGATCATGGATGATGATCCACTTCCATACCTTTTGTCACACTATCCCCATATCCCCATTATGTCATTGATATTTAGAAATGTCAATCACTGCTTTAAACATATTCATTGACTGAGATTGACAACCTTCTGAGTAAAAACATTTCTACTCATCTTGGTCCTAAGCGATTTCCCTCTTATTTTGAAATTGTGACCCCTGGTTGTCGACTTCCGATCTTGGGGAAATATCCCTCGATGGCAATAGTATCCTTCCCAAGGTGCAAGGGGACCAAAGCTGCACACAGTACTGTAGGCAATTGTTATTGAATGAACATTGGCCGCTCTGGTCCAGAATCTGAACAATTCAAACTGTGGATTCTCATTCTTTCAGTTATTAAATTGTTGTTGGTGGTTTCAAAAATTGTCATTTAAAAAAATGAATAACTTTTCCGTTCCTTTCCTCTCCTAATTCAATATTTCATTCTCGATCTTAACTCATTCTTTACCTGATTTGACTCTAATTCACCCTCCTTTTAGTCATTCTTCTGTTCATTTTGCAATCCTTCAATCTTACTGGTTAAGGAGACACACTCTTGGTCCTATTGCTTTCCAAGGTCACCGATACCCCACTCCCCCCACTGCACTATCATTAACTCACACTTTCAAGGCAAGGAAATGGAAGGTAAACATGCAAGAACAAGCCAGATTAATGGAATGTGTAACAGCAAAACCTGAATATTCGGCATATCTCCCTTGCAATGGATTCACCTTCTGTGCATTGTAATTGGCACATTGCAACTCACAAAATGTCCCATAGCCACTCACACTGAAGATGAGATATTCAGACTGGCCCCATCATGGTTTGATTCAGATCTCTGGAGCAACCCTCACCTTCACCTCCGCAATGCAATTTGTATAGAAAGACAATGCTACTTTGAAATCTGAGGTAAATCTTAAAGGCAGCTGAAGGACTGTAGCTGAACAATATTGTTTTCTAACACGTATTTGATGTCCCTGGACAGACAGGCTGTTTATATCATCACATTCCCTCATTGTTAAATTAGAGCATAAAATACATAAAACAAGTTTAGCAGTGATTTTACAACTCTCTGAACTTTTCAGTCAGTTTTGTACAAGGATGTAGTTGAAGCAGCATTGCATCAATAGCTATTGCAGTTAATCATGTAAATGGAACCAGTTCCAAGTCGAAGTATGTATAAACCATTAATAACATCCTGTCAACAAAGACATTCTCCTCCACTGCGGCGCTTAAAGAAAATGATTTTGTTTCTCTATTCAGTGCAAAAAAAGTTTATATTCATTGCAATATCATAAATCTGTTTGTTTTTAAAACCAATGAAGGATAAATATTTAAAATGCAGTTTAGTATTAAAATATTATCAAACTTAACTCTGTGAAATATTGGAAGGAACACCAGGACTCAACAATTCTGTCAAATTTTCAGAATGTGGGTATCTACTGGCCCTTGAAACAGGTAGTTAATAATACATCATGCATAATCACAAATGCTAACAATCATCATTTGAACTTTGACTCCAAAAGTTAAATTAGTTAAATACAGTGCCTCCTTTCTCCATTCAAAGGTTCTCCCCATTGCTACACAGTTTAAAGATTGTTTATGAAAGGTCAGACCTCATTATGTTAGTGCTCTGCTGAACTGCTCATCAACATTACCTACATGAAGCCAAGAGCAAGGCTCAGTTCCAGTGACTTTGAGTGAGGATAATTGGATTCAGGTATAGGTGGAAATGGGAGGCAGCTAATGTTACCAAGGAAAGGAGTTGGGGTGAGATGTTGGGGGAGGTAGAACGGGGGGAGGGGGGTGGTGCAGAGGAATGATCCAGTTCGACATACCGATAAGAAAGTGGCCAAGGCATTCTGTACTAATAAGTATTGTTTTTAAATATACAAAGTTAACATTCTTTATAGTGACTGAATCATTATTTGTCTATGTCCAATTTTATTCACAGTTATGTGAGCCAGTCAGGATTTCATTGTTGTTGCTTTTGTGAATCCCAATGCAATGGATTGGAAACAAAAGGAGGCTTTTTGCTGGAAACCTCCTCAGTGAGACAATGAGAGATCTGAACAAATTCAAATTTAATGAGAACTCGAACCAGCAGCTGTTTCCAGTTATTTAACACAATTCAGGTTACAGATATGGTAAACAACTTGATAAGAGATTCTCAGATTTACTGCAACCTTACCAGACTGAAAATGAGTACTTGTAACATTACCGGAGAATTGGGTCCAGTTACTCCTTTTCTGAAATAAGCAAAATACTCCAGATGCTGGAATCTGTAACAAGAACAGGGGACGCTCGAAAACGTCAGCAGTTCTGGCAGAATCTATCAGCAAAGAAACAGTTTCAGGGTGAAGGAGGTGATCTTACCAAATAAATTTGAAGTGTCGAATAAACTTGAAAGTGAAAGAGAATCGCATTTTTCCAGAGTCCCACAGCAATCACACAACAATTAACACAAAACAAAGAGGCAAAGTATGATTCACGCCAGTAGGGGGAGTGGACAGAGCCTACTCACACTGAGAAGGTGGCTGCTGACTGCAAGGGGCGCTATTGTGCATGTGCCGCGATTTCTCCGTGTTCTGTGCACAAGTATACACAGAACACAGAGATATGACACTCCTCCAACTCCATGGATATCACCACCTCCCCCCCCACATGCCCCCAGGCATTGCCTCCCCAGCCGATCACTGGTCTCCCCCCCCCCCCCACCAACCCCCCCCTCCCCTCCGATTGCTGCCCTCACTGGCTGATCACTGCCTCAGTTTTCCCCTGCCTCACCCGATCGCTGCCCCAGCCAGCATGATTTCAAAATTTACAAATGGTGCAAAAATGGAAATGTTGTTAACTGTGATGAAATGGGTTTGAACTTCAAAAGGACATAGACATATTGGTGGACTGGACGGACAAGTGATGGGTGAAGTTCGATGCAGAGAGTCTGAGTTGATTCATTTTGGCAGGAAGAATATGGAAAGATAGCATAAAATAAAGGGAGGAACTCTAAAGGAGATGCAGGAACTGAGGGACCTCATTGTATAAGTCATTGAAGGTAGCAGGGCATATTGAGAGAGCAGTTAATAAAGTATCTTGGACTTTATTAATAGGGGCATTGAGCCAGAGTAAGGAGGTCATATTGAACTAGTACAAGACATTAGTTAGGACCCATCTGAGAAAGGGTGTGAATACATTGGAGAGAGTGCAGAGAAGATTCACAAGAATGATTCCAGAGATAAAGAGCTGTAGCTATGAGGATAGATTAGGGACTGTTTTCCTTGGAGAAAAGAAGGCTGAGAGAAGATTTGTTCAAGGTATTCTCCTGAGGAAGATGGGTAGGGTAAGGAGCAAGAAACTGTTTCCTCTCAAGGAGAACATTTTTTTTGGAGTCTGGAACAAACTTCCTGACATGGTGATGGAGGCAGGTTTGAGTGAGTTATTCAAAATGGAATTGGATTGCTATCTGAAAAGAAATGTTGGGTTGTTTTTTCTCTGTCTCAACGGCATGTTTGGCAGTGGCGGGAGGCGGCACGCCGCTTGTTGTCAGCGGGATCTTATAGTCCCACCGTTGTGAACAGATTTTCCTGCTGAAAGCACCGCTCGCCACCAGGAAACCCACGGTGGGTTATGCGTCAGTGATCTCACCGGCATGAGCGGCAGCAAGATTCCGGCGAATGTGTGAGGTTACAGAGATTAAAGCAATGGAGTGGGATTAGGTAGAATACTTTTTCAGTGAGTTAGTGCAGACTCCATGGGCTGAATAGTCTCCTTCTGCACTGTAAAGATTCTATGAGTCCCCAGATACCATAGTGCGATTTAAACCCATGTCCCCAATCCAGGTTTCTGGATTATTACTCCACTAACAGAAACACAATGTTACTGTCCCTTCACTATTCTATTTTTCAGACTTGAAGTATCTTAATCAGAAATAAATCAGAAATTTGGATCAAAAAGGATCCAATAGTTGGTCAGTGTGTGGAAAATTGCTCTCCTTGTTTGTATTACCTACAAGTGCAGGGTATAGTGAAGGCACATGCTTGTACTTGTGGAATAAGATATTTTGATGCATTTAAAAGGAATTGTGCAACGCATTCAGCATTTTTGAAGAAACAAGATAGAATTAAACCTGTCAGTGCGTGTCTGTGAATGTGAGCAATATTATGTTAAATCAATAGGGAAGGCTGCAAATTGCATACATATTGAGAGTGTCATTATCTGGATTGCTTCAGGGAAGACAGTGCATTCATCATTCAGGAGATAGAGTAGGTCAGCAGCCATCTCCCTGAGGAGCCAGTTCCATTGCCCCTTTGGTCGGGAGAACTTCTTTCTCTTGGACTGGGTCCAGGTGACTTTTCACTGAAGCTTTACTCCTGCACTGCAATTTGGTTTTCTGCTAAAATGCAGGACAACACTTCTTGCTGCCAGAACACTCAGCAGTGAGTTTAACCTTCCTCAAGGACACAGACTTGAGACTAATGTCAGAGAAAATAAAAATAAGGCATTGAACAGAAAACTACACCAACCGCCTTTAAGAATCATTAAGACATCCTTAATTTGGCATTATTAAGCAGTGGGAGATTATGTTGGAAAGTATTTCTTTGTTTATAAATTAGTTTTCACTTTCTGTATTAAAATATAATCATCCTGGCAGTTAATGTATAATTAGCAGATGTTTCAACTCTGATACATACTGAAATTTATTGTTAATACATTTGCTAAACCATGTTACATTTTGAATATGTAGAATGGTGCAATGTAGAATATTATAACTCGAAGGATCATCCCGGTAATTGAATTTGCTTTTCAGCTTCTAGTTCTTTTAAGTTTTCATTTGTGGTTATTTCTTGATAACTGGCATTGCTGAGAGAACAGGAAATTAATGGGCGATGAGAATAGTAGTCAATCTGCAGAATCCACACAGCAGTTTCTGTTCCACATGGCCGCAGGTTGTTACATTATAGTAAGTTGTTCTGTATTCTCAACACATAACACGGTTATCTAAAATGAATATTCGGGGAATCTATAAAACCCAGATCAAAAGTCAATGTGACTTGAATCTGTCAATATTATTAGATCATTTGAGGTAAAGGATAGTCTGAGGGGTGTTACAATCCCCACAGAGATAAATTGTAAATAATTTAAAGTTTCAGTTGATAGGTGAAAGGATATGATGCAATAAAATTTCATGTTTTAAGCTGTTTACGGTAATAACTAAATTAAAAACACTATTGACTAAACACTACTTTTGTAGACAACATTTTTTTAAGTTTTAAATTTAATTTGTTAGTGTCACAAATAGGCTTACATTAACGCTGCAATAAAGTTACTGTGAAAATCCCCTAGTCGCCACAATCAGCTCGGATACTCTAAGGGAGAATTTAACACGGCCAATGCACCTAACAAGACGTCTTTCAGACTGTGGGAGGAAACTAGAGTACCCAGAGGAAACCCTCGCTGTTGGGGAGAGAATGCAGTAAGAGTTTTAACAACACCAGGTTAAAGTCCAACAGGTTTATTTAGTAGCAAATACCATTGGCTTTCGGAGCGCTGCTCCTTCGTCAGATGGAGTGGAAATGGGAGAGAATGTACAGACTCCGCGCAGACAGTGATCCGAGCCGGAAATTGAACGCAGGTCCCCGGCGCTGTGAGGCAGCAGTACTAACCAGTGTGTCGCCCCGACTTAAATTTAACGACAGAATTCTATTCCTTTATTTTTAACACAGCAGAAAAACTTACTTCACATACTTTACACTGACCCTTAAGTGGTCATTCAATTTTCCCTGATGCAAGCCAAACTGATTCTTAGTTCGGAACTGTTTATTTCTTTTCCATTTCATTCCCATTCGGGTAGCTTTTAACCCCAGGATTGTGAAGGACTTTCCTGGTGATTCTCTCTCTCCTGCACAAGCTTGGGCACATTTCAATCTTCGTGAACTTGGTCTTTTCAATTTGAACACAGTACAGGTCTTGTGATGCAAAGTTTAGCAGCTCCAGCTCTGGGCCAGAAGCTCCGAGTTCAAACTCTACACCAGGAATTGTTGGCTTTGAAGGAATGTTCATGATATAGTTCAATGGGCTGATAGTCAGCCCAGGAGTCCTTCCACCAGCTCCCCACTATTCTCCAAAAGGGACCAAAGAGTGTATGTGAAGAAACTCAAAAGCGATTTGAGTGTGAGCTTCCATCAGTATTCCTGCACAGTAAAACAGAGACTTGTATCCTTCAGCTACTCTCCATCTCTCCTGAATCCTGACTGACTGTCCATGTGAGCATTTCAGGGATATTTTAGAAACTCTTCCCCTCTCAAAGCCCATTGCCTTTGCAAGGTATGAAATAGTAACTCTCTTTCATCTAGGGAGTAAATGGAAAGTGCCAACAATCTCAAACTCCTCCTGGCACTTTGGAGTTAAGTTTAATAGATTAACCATTGTAAACACAAATGCTGCAGTTATTGTTCCCCTGTGCTAACGTCTTCCAAGTAAAAGCGTCTAGACTTTCCTTTAACCTTCAACAACCCCAGCATCCAGACCTAAGCAATGATCACCTAACACTCTTCCTGTTACCCCATATTAAAGATAGAGCAATGTTATAATCCTCATAATTGTAACGCATAACATTGGTTAAAAAGGAAAGACTTACACTTACATTGCTTTTCTCATAAGCACTGAATGTCTCAGAGTATGTTACAGCCAGGTGGAGTCAGTGCTGTAATGTAGAAACTACAGCAACCAATTTGCACACAGCTAACTCCCACAAACAGCAATGTGATTGATCGCTTTTTGTGGGATTGTTGATTGAGGTATTAACATTGGCCAGGACATTGCGGATAATTCCCTGCTCTTCTTCGAAATAATGCCACGGGATTGTACACATCAACTAGAAACAGCAGATGGGAGCTCAGATCAACATCTCACCTTTGATTTGATTTGATTTGATTTATTATTGTCACATGTATTAACATACAGTGAAAAGTATTGTTTCTTGCACACTATCCAGACAAAGCATACCGTTCATAGAGAAAGAAATAAGAGAGTGCAGAATGTAGTGATACAGTCATAGCTAGGGTGTAGAGGAAGATCAACTTAATGCAAGGTAAGTCCATTCAAAAGTCTGATGGCAGCAGGGAAGAAGATGTTCTTGTGTCAGTTAGTACATGACCTCAGGCTTTTGTATCTTTTTCACGAAGGGAGAAAGTGGAAGAGAGAACGTCTGTGGTGCGTGTAGACAGAGTCAATGGATGGGAGGCTGGTTTGCATGATGGATTGGGCTACATTCACGACCTTTTGTAGTTCCTTGTGGTCTTGGGCAGAGCAGGAGCCATACCAAGCTGTGATACAACCAGAAAGAATACTATCTATGGTGCATCTGTATAGATTGGTGAGAGTTGTAGCTGACATGCCAAATTTCCTCAGTCTTCTGAGAAAGTAGAGGCATTGGTGGCTTTCTTAACTATAGTGTCGGCATGGGGGGACCAGGAAAGTTGGTGATCTGCACACCTAAAAACTTGAAGCTCTTGACACTTTCTACTTTGTCCCCATTGATGTACTGGTTGGCTGTAGAGATTCGCATTCTAATCAGTATTCTGTAACTTGATTTTGTGTCTCGGTGTCCTGTTTGAGAGCAGATTTCCACTCCATCTGATGAAGGGGCAGCGCTCCGAAAGCTAATGGCATTTGCTACCAAATAAACCTGTTGGACTTTAATCTGGTGTTGTTAAAACTCTTACCCCATTGATGTAGACAGAGGTATGTTCTCCTTTACGCTTCCTGAAGTCGATGAAAATCTCCTTCATTTTGTTGACATTGAGGGAGAGATTATTGCTGTTGCACCAGTTCACCAGATTCTCTGTCTCCTTCCTGTACTCTGTCTCGTCATTGTTTGAGATCCGACCCACTACAGTGGTGTCATCAGCAAGCTTGAAAATCGAATTGGAGGGAAATTTGGCCACACAGTCATATGTGTATAAGGAGTATAGTAGGGGGCTGAGAACACAGCCTTGTGGGGCACCGGTGTTGAGGATTATCGTGGAGGAGGTGTTGTTGCCTATCCTTACTGATTGTGGTCTGTGAATTAGGAAGTTCAAGATCCAGTCGCAGAGGGAGGTGCCGAGGCCCAGGCCACGGAGTTTGGAGATGAGTTTCGTGGGAATAATAGTGTTGAAGGCTGAGCTGTAGTCAACAAATGGGAGTCTGACATAGTTGTCCTTGTTATCTAGGTGTTCTAGGGTTGAGTGCAGGGCCGGGGAGATGGTGTCTGCTGTGGACCTGTTGCAGTGGTAGGCAAACTGTAGTGGATCCCAGGAGCAGGCTGAGGGTAAGAGAGTTGGTTTTCTGACTTTAATTAATTATTTATTTTTTCAGTTAATTTTGGGTTTAAAATCGGAGGTTTTTTTCAAAACCGGAAGTAGGGCCAGGAGAGGCCTGGGGAAGTTTTTGGAGGGTTTAAAAGTGCACCAAAGTATACAGCGGGCAGCATCGTAGCGGGCCGCAGAGTGAGTGGGAAGTTGAGTGAGCTGTCAGGGCTTTGGCTCACAGGGCTTGGACGAGCAGGGGTGAGTTTCTGTTTCCTTACATTCTTATTAACTTTTCACTGTCTTACTTGACATAAAGTGTCCAGTATGAGTGTGAAACCAGTGTGTTGTTCCCAGTGTAGGATGTGGGAGGTCCTGGAGGCATCTGTGAGGGGTGTGTCGAGCTGCGGTTCCTGAGGGACCGTGTTAAGGAGCTGGAACTGCAGCTCGAGGATCTTAGGCTGATGAGGGAGAATGAGGAGGTGATAGACAAGAGCTATCATCAGGTGGTCACACCAGGGCCACGGGAGGAGGCCAAGTGGGTGACGGCCAGGAAGGGTAAGGCTAGGGTGGTTGAGAGCACCCGGGTGGATTTGGCCCTGCACAACAAGTACTCCTGCTTGAGTACTGCTGGGGGGGACAGCCCGCCTGGGGGAAGCAGCAGTGGCCGTGTCTCCGAAGTGGAGTCCAGCCCTGTAACTCAGAGGGCGAAGGAAAAGAGGAGGAAGGCGGTATTAATCGGGGACTCGATGGTGAAGGGGACAGACAGGCGTTTCTGCGGAGGTAGGCGGGATTCTCGCATGGTGGTCTGCCTCCCTGGGGCCGGGATCCAGGATGTCGCTAGTCGCGTCCCGGAAATCCTGAGGTGGGAGGGAGAGGAGCCTGAGGTAGCGGTACATATTGGTACCGCTGATGTGGGTAGGAAGGGAGAAGGGGTCATGAAAAGGGAGTACAGGGAATTAGGGAGACAGCTGAGAAAGAGGAAAGCAAAGGTAGTAATCTCAGGATTACTGCCTGTGCCACGGGAAGGTGAGGGCAGGAATGGAGTGAGGTGGAAGATGAATGTGTGGCTGAGGGACTGGTGCAGGGGGCAGGGATTCAGGTTCCTGGACCATTGGGACCTCTTTAGGGGCAGGGGTGATCTGTATACAAAAAACGGGTGGAACTTGAATCACACGGGGACCAATATCCTGGCCGGTAGGTTGGCTAAGGCTACTGGGGAGAATTTAAATAGATAGGTTGGGGGGAGGGGAGCTAGAAGAGTTGACTAGGATCAAGGAACTAATTGATGGGGGGGAGGATGCAGGGGTAAGGGGAATTACAAAATTAATGGTAGAGGAGAGGGTGCAAGTGAATGAAGGCGGTAATTTAGATAAGGGAGTAGAGGGAGAGGGTGTTCGCGACTCATCAAAGCGGGTCCAGATAAAAGCTGGAATAAGGACACTTTGCCTGAATGCACGAAGCATTCGGAACAAGGTAAATGAGTTGATGGTGCAAATCAGCACAAGTGGGTACGATCTAGTGGCCATTACAGAAACGTGGCTGAAAGGTGACCAGGACTGGGAGATGAATATCCAGGGGTATCAGGCGTTTAGGAAGAATAGACAGGAAGGAAAAGGTGGTGGAGTCGCGCTATTAATAAGAGATAATATCAGGGTAGTACTGAGGGATGACATAGGCTCTGAGGAACAAAACGTGGAATCATTATGGGTAGAGATGAGGAATAGTAGAGGGAGAAAGACACTAGTAGGTGTGGTATATAGGCCCCCAAATAATAATGTTGACGTAGGGAGGGCTATAAACAAGCAGATAAAGGATGCGTGTAAAAACGGAACGGCAATAATCATGGGGGACTTCAACATGCACATTGACTGGCAGACTCAAGTCGGTAAGGGTGGAATGGAGGAAGAGTTCTTAGAATGCTGTCGGGATAGTTTCCTTGAACAGCATGTTACGGAACCGACGAGGGAACGAGCTATTTTGGATCTGGTATTGTGTAACGAGGTAGGTAGAATTAAGGATCTTATTGTGAAGGACCCTCTTGGGTCTAGTGACCACAATATGGTCGAATTTCTGATTCAGATGGAAGAGGAGAAAGTTTGGTCCCAAACCAGTGTCCTCTGTTTGAACAGAGGGAAATATGATAGGATGAGGGATGAATTGGCTAAGGTAGACTGGGAGAGCAGGCTAGCAGGTAGGATAGCTGAGGAACAGTGGAGGATTTTTAAGGAGATCCTTTTCAGTTCTCAGCAAAAATATATTCCAGCAAAAAACAAGGATTGTAAGAAAAGGGAGAACCAGCCGTGGATAACGAAGGAAATAAAGGAGAGTATTAAAATAAAAACAGCTGCGTACAGAGTGGCCAAAAATAGTGGAGAAACAAGTGATTGGGAAAAATTTAAGAAACAACAAAGAGAGACTAAGAAAGCGATAAAGAAAGGAAGGATAGACTATGAAGCTAGGCTAGCAATTAATATAAAAAAAGATAGTAAAAGTTTTTATAAATATATAAAAAGGAATAGAGTGGCTAGAGTGAATGTTGGACCCTTGGAGGACGAGAGGGGGGAGTTAATAGTGAGAAATGAGGATATGGCTGAGTCTTTAAATAAGTTTTTTGTGTCGGTCTTCACGGAGGAGGACACAAATAGTTTGCCAAATATTAACGATAGAGGGTTGGCAGCAGGAGAAATACTTAATAGAATTAATGTTACCAGAGAGGCAGTGCTGGGTAGACTAATGGGACTGAAGGTGGACAAGTCCCCGGGTCCGGATGGAATGCATCCCAGGGTATTGAAAGAAATGTCAGAGGTAATAGTGGATGCGTTAGTGATTATTTATCAAAACGCGTTGCATTCTGGGGGAGTGCCGGTTGATTGGAAAACGGCTAATGTTACGCCGCTGTTTAAAAAAGGAAGGAGACAAAAGGCGGGTAACTATAGGCCGGTCAGCTTAACGTCTGTAGTAGGGAAAATGCTGGAATCCATTATTAAAGAGGAGATAGCAGGGCATCTGGATAGAAATGGTTCGATCAATCAGACGCAGCATGGATTTATGAGGGGAAAGTCGTGCTTGACGAACATGTTGGATTTTTATGAAGATGTGACGAGGGCGGTTGATGGAGGAGAACCGGTGGATGCGGTGTTTTTGGATTTCCAAAAGGCGTTTGATAAGGTGCCCCATAAAAGGCTGCTGAAGAAGATTAGGGCACACGGAGTTGGGGGTAGTGTGTTAAAGTGGATTGGGGACTGGCTATCCGACAGGAAGCAAAGAGTCGGAATAAATGGGTGTTTTTCCGGTTGGAGGAAGGTAACTAGTGGCGTGCCGCAGGGATCGGTACTCGGGCCGCAACTGTTTACCATTTATATAGATGATCTGGAGGAGGGGACGGAGTGTAGGGTAATGAAGTTTGCAGACGACACAAAGATAAGTGGAAAAGTGAATCGTGTGGAGGACGGAGAAGATCTGCAGAGAGATTTGGACAGGCTGAGTGAGTGGGCGAGGATATGGCAAATGGAGTATAACGTTGAGAAATGCGAGGTTATTCACTTTGGAGGAAATAATAACAAATGGGATTACTATCTCAATGGAAACAAATTAAAACATGCTACCGTGCAAAGGGACCTGGGGGTCCTTGTGCATGAGACGCAAAAGCCCAGTCTGCAGGTACAACAGGTGATCAAGAAGGCAAATGGGATGTTGGCCTATATTGCGAGGGGGATAGAATATAAAAGCAGGGATGTCTTGATGCACCTGTACAGGGCATTGGTGAGGCCGCAGCTGGAATACTGTGTGCAGTATTGGTCCCCTTATATGAGGAAGGATATATTGGCATTGGAGGGAGTGCAGAGAAGGTTCACCAGGTTGATACCGGAGATGAGGGGTTTGGATTATGAGGAGAGGCTGAGGAGATTGGGTTTGTACTCGTTGGAGTTTAGAAGGATGAGGGGGGATCTTATGGAGACTTATAAGATAATGCGGGGGCTGGATAGGGTGGAGGCGGAGAGATTCTTTCCACTTAGTAAGGAAGTTAAAACTAGAGGACACAGCCTCAAAATAAAGGGGGGTCGGTTTAAGACAGAGTTGAGGAGGAACTTCTTCTCCCAGAGGGTGGTGAATCTCTGGAATTCTCTGCCCACTGAGGTGGTGGAGGCTACCTCGCTGAATATGTTTAAAGCGCGGATGGATGGATTCCTGATCGGTAAGGGAATTAAGGGTTATGGGGATCAGGCGGGTAAGTGGTACTGATCCACGTCAGATCAGCCATGATCTTATTGAATGGCAGGGCAGGCTCGAGGGGCTAGATGGCCTACTCCTGCTCCTATTTCTTATGTTCTTATGTTCTTATGATCCAGGTAGTCCGGGAGGATGGAATTGATTCGTGCCATGACTAACCTTTCGAAACACTTCATAATGCTGGATGTCAGAGCTACTGGCCTATAGTCATTAAGGCACGTTGCTTGGTTTTTCTTAGGTACCGGGATGATGGTTGTCTTCTTGAAGCAGATAGGGACCTCAGATTGTTGTAAAGAGAGGTTGAAGACCCCTGCCAGCTGATCCACGCAGGATCTGAGTGCTTGTCCGTGTACGCCATCTGGGCCAGTCACTTTCCGTGGGTTGACCTTCGAGAAAGCTGCTCTGACATCTGCAATGGTGACCCCAGATACAGGTTCATCCAGGGCTTCCAGGGTGGAGGGCATGCTCTCGCTGACCTTAAAGAAAATGTTCCCTTCGTGCAGCGTTCCCTCAGTGCAGTGTTCCCTTGGTGCAGCGCTCCCTCAGTGCAGCGCTCCCTCAGTGCAGCGCTCCCTCAGTGCAGCGCTCCCTCAGTGCAGCGCTCCCTCGGTGCAGCGCTCTCTCGGTGCAGAGATCCCTTGGTGCAGAGTTCCCTTGGTGCAGATTTCCCTCGGTGCAGAGTTCCCTTGGTGCAGAGTTCCCTCGGTGCAGAGTTCCCTCGGTGCAGTGTTCCCTTGGTGCAGTGCTCCCTCAGTGCAACGCTCCCTCGGTGCAGCGCTCTCTCGGTGCAGAGTTCCCTTGGTGCAGAGTTCCCTCGGTGCAGAGTTCCCTTGGTGCAGAGTTCCCTTGGTGCAGAGTTCCCTTGGTGCAGCATTCCCTAAGGTGCAGCGTTCCCTCGGTGCAGAGTTCCCTCGGTGCAGCGTTCCCTCGGTGCAGAGTTCCCTCGGTTCAGCGTTCCCTCGGTTCAGAGTTCCCTCGGTTCAGAGTTCCCTCCGTGCAGCTTTCTCGAAGGTGCCATGGTCCATGGACACTACAAAAGATTGTCTCCCATGATTTTTTCCTGAAGCTTTGGGCTAGAATCTGGTGGCTTTTTCCATTAAATTGTGAGGAGTTTTGAAAAATAAATGACACGTGGCAGGTCCCATGACTTCCCGGTGGTGGGGCAGTAAAGGTCAGGGCACAATGTTTCAAGGCCATCACAATACAAAAAATATACCCTCTCTCCCCCCACCACCTGCATGCATTCCCTCTTCGGACTGCTGCATGAGACCAGAGGAAATGCCCAGGTTGTGCCAGAGGGCATTGCCCGAGCATGACTCTCTCGCCCCTGAAAAGTCTCAACTGCTTCACTGGGCAGAGAATCCCACAGATTCACAACCCTTTGTGTGAAGCAATTCCTCCTGAACTCAGTTCTAAATCTGCTTCTCCTTATTTTGAGGCCATGCCCCCTAGTTCTAGTTTCACCCGCTAGTGTGGAAACAACTTCCCTGCTTCTATCTTATCTATTCCCTTCATAAATTTATATGTTTCTATAAGATCTCCCCTCATTCTTCTGAATTCCAATGAGTATAGCCCCAGTCTACTCAGTTTCTCCTCATAAACCAATCCTCTCAACTCCAGAATCAACCTAGTGAATCTCCTCTGCACCCCCTCCAGTGCCAGTATATCCTTTCTCAAGTAAGGAGACCAAAACTGTACACAGTACTCCAGGTATGGCCTCACCAGCACCTTATACAGCTGCAACATAACCTCGCTGTTTTGAAACTCCATCCCTCTAGCAATGAAGGACAAAATTCCATTTGCCTTCTTAATTACCTGCTGCACTTGCAAACTAGCTTTTTGCAATTCCTGCACAAGGACACCCAGGTCCCTCTGCACAGAAGCACACAGCCACTTTTTACCATTTAAATAATAGTCCATTCTACTGTTATTCCTACCTAAATGGATGACCTCCCATTTACCAACATTGTATTCCATCTGCCAGACCCTCACTCACTCACTTAGATTATCTATATCCCTTTGAAAACTTTGTGACCTCTGCACACTTTGCTCTGCCACTCATCTTAGTGTCATCTGTGAACTTTGACAGACGACACTTGGTCCCCAACTCCAAATCATCTATGTAAATTGTAAAACATTGTGGTCCCAATACTGATCCCTGACGCACACCACTAGTCACTGATCGCCAACCAGAAAAACATCTATTTATCCCCACTCTTTGCTTTCTGTTAGTTAACCAATCCTCTATCCATGCTAATACATTATCGGTAACACCGTGCACCTTTAACTTATGTAGCAGTCTTTGATGCAGCACCTTGTCAAATGCCTTCTGGAAATCCAGATGTACCACATCCACAGGTTCCCCATTGTCCACTGCACATGTAATGTTCTCAAGGAATTCCACCAAATTAGTCAAACATGACCTGCCCTTCATGAACCCATGCTGTGTCTTTCCAATGGGACAATTTCTATCCAGATGGGTTACTATTTCTTCCTTGATGATAGATCCAAGCATTTTCCCCACTACAGAAGTTAAGCTAACCGACCTGGTGAGGTCCCAGAGGATTGGAGGATAGCAAATGTGGTCCTGTTATTTAAGAAGGGTAGCAAGGATAACCCGGGTAATTATAGGCCGGTGAGCTTGGCGTCTGTGGTAGGGAAATTGTTGGAGAAGATTCTTCGAGATAGGATATATGCGCATTTAGAACTGAATAATCTCATCAGCGATAGACTGCATGGTTTTGTACGAGGGAGGTCATGCCTCACAAATTTGGTTGAGTCTTTTGAGGAGGTGACAAAATGATTGATGAGGGAAGGGCCATGGATGTCGTCTATATGGATTTTAGTAAAGCGTTTGACAAGGTCCCTCATGGCAGGCTGGTGCAAAAGGATAAATCTCATGGGATAAAAGGTGAGCTAGCTAGATGGGTGGAGAACTGGCTTAGCCATAGAAAACAGAAGGTAACAGTGGAGGGGTCTTTTTCCAGTTGGAGGTCTGTGACTAGTGGTGTTCATGATGTGGAGATGTCGGCGTTGGATTGGGGTAAACACAGTAAGAGTTTAACAACACCAGGTTAAAGTCCAACAGGTTTATTTGGTAGCAAATGCCATTAGCTTTCGGAGCGCTGCTCCTTCGTCAGATGGAGTGGAAATCTGCTCTCAAACAGGGCACAGAGACACAAAATCAAGTTACAGAATACTGATTGGAATGCGAATCTCTACAACCAACCAGGTGGTGTTCTGCAGCCAACTAGTGGTGTTCCGCAGGGCTCTGAACTGGGACCTCTGCTGTTTGTGATATATATATATATATATATAAATGATTTGGAGGAAGATGCAGCTGGTGTGATCAGTAAGTTTGCGGACGACACAAAGATTGCTGGAGTTGTGGGTAGTGATGAACATTGTCAGAGAATACAGCAGGATATAGATAGGCTGGAACATTGGCAGAGAAATGGCAGATGGAATTTAATCCAAATAAATGCGAAGTGATGCATTTCGGTAGATCTAATGTAAGGGGGAGCTATACAATAAATGGCAGAACCATCAGGAGTATAGACACACAGAGGGACCTGGGTGTACAAGTCCACAGATCCTTAAAGGTGGAAGCACAGGTGGAGAGGGTGGTCAAGAAGGCATATGGCATGCTTGCCTTTATTGGACGGGGCATAGAATATAAAAGTTGGCATATGATGTTGCAGCTGTATAGAACATTGGTTAGGCCACATTTGGAAGACTGCGTCCAGTTCTGGTCGCCACACTACCAGAAGGACGTGGAGGCTTTGGAGAGAGTACAGAAAAGGTTCACCAGGATGTTGCCTGGTATGGAGGGTCTTAGCTATGAGGAGAGATTGGGTAAACTGGGGTTGTTCTCCCTGGAAAGACGGAGGATGAGGGGCGACCTAATAGAGGTGTATAACATTATGAAGGGGATAGATAGGGTGAACAGTGGGAAGCTTTTTCCCAGGTCGGAGGTGATGAACACAAGGGGTGATGGGTTCAAGGTGAGGGGGGCAAGGTTCAACACAGATGTCAGGGGGACGTATTTTACACAGAGGGTGGTGGGGGCCTGGAATACACTGCCAAGCAAGGTGATTGAGGCGGACACGCTGGGATCGTTTAAGACTTATCTGGATAGCCACATGAACAGACTGGGAATAGAGGGATACAAACGAATGGTCTAGTTGGGCACATGAGCGGCGCAGGCTTGGAGGGCCGAAGGGCCTGTTCCTGTGCTGTATTGTTCTTTGTTCTTATAGTTACCCTCCTTTTGTCTACCTCCTTTTTTAAACAGTAGCGTCACATTTGCTGTTTTCCAATCTGCCAGAATTACTCCAGAGTCCAGCGAATTTTGATAAATTACCACTAGTGCATTTGCTATTTCCCCCGCCATCTCTTATAGTACCCTGAGATGCATTCCATCAAGACCAGGAGACTTGTCTCTCGTTAGCCCCATTAACTTGCCCAACTCTACCTCTTTCGTGATAATGATAGTTTCTAGGTCCTCACCTGCCATAGCCTTCTTGTCATCTGTTTTTGGCATGTTACTTGCGTCATCCACTGTGAAGACCGACACAAAATACCTGTTCAATGCCACAGCCATTTCCTCATTTCCCGCTTTTAAATCCCCTTCTCATCCTCTAAAGGACCAATGTTTACTTTAGCCACTCTTTTTCGTTTTATATATTTGTAGAAATTTTTGCTATCTGTTTTTATATTCTGAGCTAGTTTACGCTCATCATCTTACTTTACAGCTTTTCTCGTGGTTTCTGTTGACCTTTAAAGATTTCCCAATCCCTAAGTTCCCCACTAATCTTTGCCACTTTGTATGCATTTTCCTTCATTTTGATACCCTCCTTTATTTCCTCAGATATCCACGGCTGATTATCTCTTTTTCTACAGTCCTTCCTTATCACTGGTATATACTTTTACTGAGCACTGTGAAAGATCGCTTTGGAAGTCCTCCACTGTTCCTCAATTGTCCCACCATAAAGTTTTTGCTCCCAGACTACCTTAGCCAACTCCTCCCTCATCCCATTGGAGTCTCCTTTGTTAAAGCACAAGACACTGATATTGGATTTTACCTTCTCATGCTCCATCTATATTTTAAATTCAACCATACTGTGATTGCTTCTTCCGAGAGGATCCCTAACTGTAAGATTATTAATTATTCCTGTCTCATTACACAGGAAGAAGTTTAACAACACCAGGTTAAAGTCCAACAGGTTTATTTGGTAGCAAAAGCCACATAAGCTTTCGGAGCCTTCAGCCCCTTCTTCAGGTGAGTGGGAATTCTGTTCACAAACAGGGCATATAAAGACACAGACTCAATTTACAGAATAATGGTTGGAATGTGGATACTTACAGCTAATCAAGTCTTTAAGATACAAACAATGTGACTCACATTGTGACCAACCTGGTTTGACCAATTGACATGTAGATTAAGATCCCCCATGATAATTGCTGTACCATTTTGACATGCATCAGTTATTTTCTTGTTTATTTGTTGCCCCGCCATGATGTCATTATTTGGTGGCCTATAGACTACGCCTATCAATGACTTTCTCTCCTTACTATTTCTGATTTCCAACCAAATGCATTCAACCTTTTTCTCCATAGAACCTATATCATCTCTCACTACCTCCCTGATGTCATCCTTAAGTATCAGAGCTACACCCCTCCCTTATCTTCCTGTCAATCCGTCCGAACAGTCTGATACCCCTGGATATTTAAATCCCAGTTGTGACCATCTTGCCACCATGTCTCTGAAATCATACTCATTCGCAATGATTTGTGCTGGAAACTAATAACCATGTTTAGAATGCTACAAGCATTTAAGTAAAGTGCCCTAATACTAGTTACTATACCTTCTAACACTTCCATTAATAACATCTCCAGAGTTCTCCTTCCTTTTAACTTTTTTTGTAATTTTCCATGTAGTTGGAACCTTCTCCCCACGTGCTAATCTGCTGCTTTGCTTCTTATTAACTGTTATGCTTCTCATAGTTTTACCCCTTCTTCCCCCCCCAACTTGCTAGTTTAAAGTCCTTGTGACAACCCTATTTATCCTTTTTACTAGAACACTTCTCCCAGATCGGTTCAGGTGCAGACCGTCCCAAAGGTACAGATCCCACCTGTCCCAATGCTGATGTCAATGCCCCATGAAATGGAACCCCTCTTTCCCACACCATTCCTTTAGCCACATGGTCACTTTCCTCATTTTCTCATCCCTATGCCATTTCGCACGTGGCTCGGGTAGTAATCCAGAGATTATAACCCTTGAGGACCTGTTCTTTAATTTAGTTCCTAGTGCCTGGTAATCCCCAAACAGGTCCTCTTTCCTCATCTTGCCTACGTTGTTTGTCCCAATGTAGACCATAACAACTGGATTCTCCCCCTCCCAATCCAATATCCTTTCAAGCTGGTCAGAGATGTCCCTCACCCTAGCACCGGGCAGGCAACATACCATGCGGGACTCACGATCCTGCTTACAAAGGATGCTATCAATCCCCCTAATTATAGAATCCCCTATAACAACCACTTATCATTTTGCTCCCCCCTCTTGAATGGCCTCCTGTTCCATGGTGCAGTGGTCGGCTATCTCATCCTCCCTACAGCCCTTTTCCTCATCCACACAGGGAGCAAGTACCTCATACCTGTTGGACAAGGTAATAAGCTGAGGCTCCTCTGTTCCTGAATTTAGGATCCCCCTACCTGCCTCACTTGCAGTCACACCCTGCTGTCCCTGACTACTGACCGAATTAGAGGTACCTAATCAACGGGGTGTGACCGCTTCCTGATACAATAGGCCTCATTTCACCATTCTGATTCTACGTTCTGGGCGGACTTGAAACTGGGAGTGTTTCAGATCTGACTTTTAGACCCGTTCTCAGGCGCCCCCATACGCACCCTGCTTGAAAAAATATCAGCAATTCTGAATCGTGCTGTACAGGCCTGTAGGCGGGGCTTAACGCACCTAAAATCCTGCAGCTCCGATGGGAGCTTCCAACTGCACATGCGCAGGAAAAAAATGATAGAATGTGGCTCCCCTGCCACATCCCTCCCGGGCCGGATAATGCCTCCCCCCGGCCCCCACAGACATTGCCCCACCCCCACAACATTACTGATCCCCTTATCCCCCCACCCCCTCCGCCACCCAGACCAATTGTGGGCTCCTCCCCCCTCCCCCCCCCCCGTCCCTCCACTGATCTCAGGCAGAGTGGCAGCGGACTCCCCCTTCGCCCTCACTGATCTCAGGCACAGAGCCATTGGATGCTCGGCACTTATGTCATCACTAACTGGAACGCTCAAATTGGAGTTTTTCAGTGCATGCCTGTTTTGCGCCAATTCTGGATGGGCGAACGCGGTGGTAAAGGGGGAAGTGTCGGTAAGGTTAGGCATCCAGCTTATTAAGTCAATTTAAATGCACACAAATGCATTTAAATGGCCGTTGCGCCCATTTCGGGCGCAGTCCCAATCGCAACCATTTTTGGGCCCTGGTAAAGTGGGAACGGGCGCAGAGGCGGATCGCGCTATTCGCCTCACGCCCGACTTTACCAAGTTTTCACGCCTGGAAACGGGCGCAGCGCAATGGTAAAATCCGGCCCAAAGTGTCCAGGTAACTCTCCCCCTCCCGGAGGTGCCACAGCATCCAGGCTCCAGCTCATCAATTCTGAGCCAAAGTTCTTCGAGCAACCAGACTTGCTGCAGATATGGTCACTGCAGCTGGCAATGGGGTCTGCCAGCTCCCACACCATACAGTTACAGCACAGCGCCGGCCCAGCCATCTCCACTCCGTTACAGCACAGCGCCGGCCCAGCCATCTCCACTCCGTTACAGCACAGCGCCGGCCCAGCCATCTCCACTCCGTTACAGCACAGCGCCGGCCCAGCCATCTCCACTCTGTTACAGCACAGCGCCGGCCCAGCCATCTCCACTCCGTTACAGCACAGCGCCGGCCCAGCCATCTCCACTCCGTTACAGCACAGCGCCGGCCCAGCCATCTCCACTCCGTTACAGCACAGCGCCGGCCCAGCCATCTCCACTCCGTTACAGCACAGCGCCGGCCCAGCCATCTCCACTCTGTTACAGCACAGCACCGGCCCAGCCATCTCCACTCCGTTACAGCACAGCGCCGGCCCAGCCATCTCCACTCTGTTACAGCACAGCGCCGGCCCAGCCATCTCCACTCCGTTACAGCACAGCGCCGGCCCAGCCATCTCCACTCTGTTACAGTAAAGCGCCGGCCCAGCCATCTCCACTCTGTTACAGTACAGCGCCGGCCCAGCCATCTCCACTCTGTTACAGTACAGCGCCGGCCCAGCCATCTCCACTCCGTTACAGCACAGCGCCGGCCCAGCCATCTCCACTCTGTTACAGTACAGCGCCGGCCCAGCCATCTCCACTCCGTTACAGTACAGCGCCGGCCCAGACATCTCTACTCCGTTACAGCACAGCGCCGGCCCAGACATCTCTACTCCGTTACAGCACAGCGCCGGCCCAGCCATCTCCACTCCGTTACAGTACAGCGCCGGCCCAGACATCTCTACTCCGTTACAGCACAGCGCCGGCCCAGACATCTCTACTCCGTTACAGCACAGCGCCCGCCCAGACATCTCTACTCCGTTACAGCACAGCGCCGGCCCAGCCATCTCCACTCCGTTACAGCACAGCGCCGGCCCAGACATCTCTACTCCGTTACAGCACAGCGCCGGCCCAGACATCTCCACTCCGTTACAGCACAGCGCCGGCCCAGCCATCTCCACTCCGTTACAGCACAGCGCCGGCCCAGACATCTCCACTCCGTTACAGCACAGCGCCGGCCCAGACATCTCCACTCCGTTACAGCACAGCGCCGGCCCAGCCATCTCCACTCCGTTACAGCACAGCGCCGGCCCAGACATCTCCACTCTGTTACAGCACAGCGCCCGCCCAGACATCTCTACTCCGTTACAGCACAGCGCCGGCCCAGCCATCTCCACTCTGTTACAGCACAGCGCCCGCCCAGACATCTCTACTCCGTTACAGCACAGCGCCCGCCCAGCCATCTCTACTCAGTTAATTAATTTATTAATTAGTTTTGCAGTGTTCTTTTTCAAATTAGCATAGATTTCCTCCTCGCCATTCAGGTTACCGCTTTCCTGTGATGTCACGTTTCAGGAAGTTAGTTTTAGACTCACTTTGCTGCTCTGCCCCACCTTCTACCTGCTCCCTGGAGACTAGGCCACAGATCCCCAAGGTAAGTTAGATTTTATACTCAGTGCCACTGCTGCCCCACACTCTGACTGCTCCCTGGAGACTAGGTCGATGGAGAAAAGCTGGGGGAGTGGGACTAGCTGGGTTGCTTCTGTAGTGACCAAGCATGCATGTGGAGATTTGTCTCTGTCTCTCCTCCCATCTCTATTAACCAGGAAATACAGCTGGAGCAGCCATATCAATGCTGTTGCAGAACAGTGCAAAAGGTATTCCTCTCCACTATCCAGACTTTATAAATGAGAGGTGTGATGGAATAATTGCTACTTAGCCAGATGGGAGTAATACCAGAACAAAGTGACTTGCTGGATCAGAACCTCAGCTGGTAGAGAAATCTTCCATCCAGTTCCACCAGAGGAGTACCACAGTATAAACCATACCATCAACAAGGATGCACTGCAGTGACTCACCAAGACTGCTTTGGTAGCACCATCTAAACTATGACCTCCAGCTCACACAGCATGTCACAGAGGCTTACAGCATGGAAACAGGCCCTTCGGCCCAACTTGTCCATGCTGCCCTTATTTTTTTTAAAAACCCCTAAGCACATCCCAATTGCCTGCATTTGGCCCATATCCCTCTATACCCATCTTATCCATGTAACTATCTAAATGCTTTTTAAAAGATAGAATTGTACCCGCCTCGACGACTACCTCTGGCAGCTTGTTCCAGATACTCACCACCCTCTGTGTGAAAAAAATGCCCCTCTGGACACTTTTGTATCTCTCCCCTCTCACCTTAAACCTATGCCCTCTAGTTTTAGACTCCCCTACTTTTGGGAAAAGATATTGACTATCCAGCTGATCTGTGCTCCTCATTATTTTATAGACCTCTATAAGATCACCCCTCAGCCTCTTACGCTCCAGAGAAAAAAGTCCCAGTCTATTCAGCCTCTCATAACTCAATCCATCAAGTGCCGGTAGCATCCTAGTAAATCTTTTCTGCACTCTTTCTAGTTTAATAATATCCTTTCTATAATAGGGTGACCGGAATTGCATACAGTATTCCAAATATGGCCTTACCAATATCTTGTGCAACTTTAACAAGACGTCCCAACTCCTGTATTCAATGTTCTGACCAATGAAACCAAGCATGCTGAATGCCATCTTCACCACTCTGTCCACCTGTCCACCTGTCAGGAAGCTACTTCATCCTCCCCAAGTTTCCCTCCAAGGGACATGCCTTTCTGACTTGAATATGTTTTACCATTCCATCACCTTCAGTCGGTCAAATTCCTGGAGCTCCAGGCCTCATCACACACACTCTGCAGCAACTGCAGAGCAAATCCCATCGGTACCCATTCAGGAAAACAGGCTGAGTAATAAATGCCAGTGATCCTGAGAAAGAATGGAAATATGTATTTATTTAAAATAAAAACCATACATGGGGGTCGGGGTGGGGGAAGGGGGTGACATGGTGGCAGAGTGGTTAGCACTGCTGTCTTACAGCATCAGGGACCCAGGTTCGATTCCAGTCTTGGGTAACAGTCTGTGTGGAGTTTGTGCATTTTCCTGTGTTTGCGTGGATTTCATCTGAGTGCTCCGAATCCCTCCGACAGTCAAAAGATGTGCAGGTTAGGTGGATTGGCCTTGCTAAATTCTCCCTCAGTGTCCAAAAATATGCAGGTTAAGGGAATTAACAATGGGAAATGCACAGGATTACGCGGATAGGGCAGGGGGTGGTACTAGGTAAGGTGCTCTGTTGGAGAGTCGCTGATGACTCAATGGGCTGAATGGCCTCCTTCTGCACTGTCGGGATTCTATAATTGTCATCGTGATTCTGACTTTATCCCACCTCCAGTTCAGCCACTTTCCCTCTTGTTCCAATTGGGCTCCGGAATATTTCCCTGATGTGGCCAGGAGCAAACAAATTTAAATTGTCCGTCAAACTCAAACAGACAAGCTAATGAAATATATATTCAAACAAATCCCACCAGCAATATTTTAAAATTGAATTGCTCGGACATGTCACTTGGGCAAAGAGATTCATTTTGCAAAGATTTTTTGCTGGTTTTAGATTCCTCTGTTCAATGACACAATCAGAGCAGAGAGTTCCTTGGAGAACGACTGTCCATCCCTCATTTATTATTCAAAGATGCCATGAAATTTACATTCAATCATTTACAACTAAACCAGTGAGGGAATAATTTTCCTTCACCGGGGGAGGCAATGGCCTAGTGATATTATCGTAGACTATTAATTCAGAAACTCAGCTAATGTTCTGGGGACCCAGGATCGAATCCCACCATGGCAGCTGGTAGAATTTGAATTCAATAAAAATAATCTGGAATTCAGAATCTACTGATGACCATGAAACCATTGCCGATTGTTGTAAAAACCCATCTGGTTCATTAATGTCCTTTAGGAAAGGAAATCTGCTGTCCTTACCTGGTCTGGCCTACATGTGACTCCAGAGCCACAGCAATGTGGTTGATTCTCAACGACCCTCCAAGGGCAATAAATGCTGGCCAGCCAGCACTGCCCATGTCCCACAAATGAATTTCAAAAAATCTTTAATACCAGTTTCATTCTTGCTGCCAAACTTTTGTATTGAAGTAAGTTCCAGTGACTGGGAAGAGGATTATCTGCTGGGCTGTGTGTTACAAGGTGCTTCACTGAGACAGTTAGAATTCATTTAGGAACATAACATAGGAATTAGGACCGAAAGTCGGCAATTCGGCCCTTCGAGCCCGCTCCGCCATTCTATATGATTGATGCGCGATTAAATCACTCGGGAGGCTAGATCGTACCCGGGAAATAAAGGCTTTTATTAGTAACAAGAATGGAGCATACTATATACAATACAATCCCAGACTAAAGGGTCACCAGGCAGTGCAGTGATCTTTATACTCCTCCAGGTAGGCGGAGCCAACTGGAGTGTACCACAGAACAATATCAACAGGTAGAACACCCCAACCCTAACCCCAACAGTGACAACAGTAACATATCTACAAATACCCATAGTGCTAACCATCTATGGTTCAGTACCCATAGTGGTAACCAACTATGGTTCACCACAATGATCATGGACTGACCTCCATCTCATCCTAACTCAATTTCTCTGCCTTTTCCCCATCGCCCTTTATCCCGCTTTTGATCAAATATTTATCTGTCTCTTTCTTGAATCCATTGATTGATTCTGCATCCACTGCACTCTGGGACAGTGAGTTCCATAGATTCACTACCCTCTGAGAGAAGTAGCTGCTCTTTATCTCTGTCTTAAACTTCCCCCCTCTTACTCTACAACTATGACCTCTTCTGCTAGACAGTTCTAGAAGGGGAAACATTTGGTTAACATTTACTTTATCAATCCCGTTGAGTATTTTATAAACCTCAATCAAATCCCCCCTCAATCTTCTGTACTCCAGCGAGTACAAGCCCAAGCTACTCAACCGCTCCTCATACAACAGCCCCTTCAAACCTGGAATCAATCGAGTGAACCTCTTCTGAACCGCCTCCAGTGCCACCACACCCTTCCTCAAAGAAGGTGACCAAAACTGAACACAATACTCCAAGTGTGGTCTCACCAGTGCCTTATACAATTGTAACAACACTTCTCTACTTTTATACTCCAGACCCTTTGCAATAAATGCCAAGGTTCCATTTGCCTTCCTTATAACATTCTGCACCTGCATACCCACTTTCTGAGACTCATGCACAAAGACACCCAGATCCCTCTGCACAGACATCTTTTGAATCTGTTTCCCATTTAAATAATAATTTGCCCTTTTATTTTTCCAGTCAAAATGGATAACCTTGCATTTATCCGCATTAAACTCCATCTCTCAGATTCTGGCCCATTCCCCTAGCCTGTCAATATTCATTTGTAAACTTTTTATCTCTTCATCACAGCCGGCTTTCCCACTTATTTCTGTGTTTTGTGCTATTTAAGTAGCCTACTCATGCTTAATCACATTTTAAATCTGAGGAAAACATTAAAAATTATTTTAATAATTGTCCTGTAGCATGTATCATTGCAAAGCATTGTATTTAGGTTTGTAGCTTGGGGAATTGCAATAAGAATCATTGGACACATTGGCTAACTGAACTACTTCCTTGACTAAATATAATTGTGGTCATTCTTAACTATTACTTGTGACCAGTACAATCGTAAGGTCCACATCACTGCAGATGCTGTACAGAAACCATTTTAAAGACTCTGAATTAGGTCATGAAAATATTAAAAGTATGGAATATATGCTGCTGCTAGTGTTCTGGCAGGGGCAGTCTGACTGTGTGAAGGGAACCATTTGCTCTGTTAATGAGCCTCGCAACACTGTGAACAGGATGTTTATCAAAGGCAATTCAGTAAAAATGAGAACAGAATGTGAATAGGTTGCTAAGGATTCAAAGGGAAAGATGTAAGATGAGGGGGATCTCATAGAAACAAGACTAGACAGGGTAGATGCAGGAAGGATATTCCTGATAGTGAGAGTGGCCAGAACGAAGGATCATAGTCTGAGGTTCTGCGGGTAACTACAGACAGTTACCCGCAGATCCGACCAAAGAACACAGCCGTCAACTCAACAGACTGATCAAGAACTTTGATCCGGACCTTCAGAGCACCCTCCGTGTTCTCAACCCACGTACTCCCCGCGTTGGAGATCTCTACTGCCTCCCGAAGATACACAAGGCAAACACACCCGGCCGTCCCATTGTATCGGGCAATGGGACCCTGTGCGAGAACCTCTCCGGCTATGTCGAGGGCATCCTGAAACCCATTGTACAAAGAACCCCCAGCTTTTGTCGCGACACGATGGACTTCCTACAGAAACTCAGCACACATGTAGCAGTTGAACAAGGAGCACTCCTCATCACAATGGATGTCTCGGCACTCTTCACCAGCATCCCCCACGATGATGGCATTGCTGCAACTGTCTCAGTACTCAACGCCGACAACTGCCAGTTTCCAGTTGCAATTTTACAACTCATCCGCTTCATCCTGGATCACAATGTCTTCACCTTCAACAACCAGTCCTTCATCCAGACACATGGAACAGCCATGGGGACCAAATTCGCACCTAAATATGCCAACATCTTCAGGCACAGGTTCGAACAAGACCTCTTCACCGCACAGGACCTTCAACCGATGCTATACACTAGATACATCAATGACATTTTCTTTCTTTGGCCTCATGGTGAACAATCACTGCAACAACTATAGAACATAGAACATAGAACATAGAACATTACAGCGCAGAACAGGCCCTTCGGCCCACGATGTTGCACCGACCAGTTAAAAAAAAAAACTGTGACCCTCCAACCTAAACCAATTTCTTTTCGTCCATGAACCTATCTACGGATCTCTTAAACGCCCCCAAACTAGGCGCATTTACTACTGATGCTGGCAGGGCATTCCAATCCCTCACCACCCTCTGGGTAAAGAACCTACCCCTGACATCGGTTCTATAACTACCCCCCCTCAATTTAAAGCCATGCCCCCTCGTGCTGGATTTCTCCATCAGAGGAAAAAGGCTATCACTATCCACCCTATCTAAACCTCTAATCATCTTATATGTTTCAATAAGATCCCCTCTTAGCCGCCGCCTTTCCAGCGAAAACAATCCCAAATCCCTCAGCCTCTCCTCATAGGATCTCCCCTCCATACCAGGCAACATCCTGGTAAACCTCCTCTGCACCCTCTCCAAAGCCTCCACATCCTTCCTGTAATGTGGGGACCAGAACTGCACACAGTACTCCAAGTGCGGCCGCACCAGAGTTGTGTACAGTTGCAACATAACGCTACGACTCCTAAATTCAATCCCCCTACCAATAAACGCCAAGACACCATATGCCTTCTTAACAACCTTATCTACTTGATTCCCAACTTTCAGGGATCTATGCACACATACACCTAGATCCCTCTGCTCCTCCACACTATTCAAAGTCCTCCCGTTAGCCCTATACTCAACACATCTGTTATTCCTACCAAAGTGAATTACCTCACACTTCTCCGCATTAAACTCCATCCGCCACCTCTCGGCCCAACTTTGCAACCTGTCTAAGTCTTCCTGCAAACTACGACACCCTTCCTCACTGTCTACCACACCACCGACTTTGGTGTCATCAGCAAATTTGCTAATCCACCCAACTATACCCTCATCCAGATCATTAATAAATATTACAAACAGCAGTGGCCCCAAAACAGATCCCTGAGGTACACCACTTGTAACCGCACTCCATGATGAATATTTACTATCAACCACCACCCTCTGTTTCCTATCCGCTAGCCAATTCCTGATCCAATTTCCTAGATCACCCCCAATCCCATACATCTGCATTTTCTGCAGAAGCCTACCATGGTGAACCTTATCAAACGCCTTACTAAAATCCATATATACCACGTCCACTGCCTTGCCCCCATCCACCTCCTTGGTCACTTTCTCAAAAAACTCAATAAGGTTAGTAAGGCACGACCTACCTGCCACAAAACCATGCTGACTATCACCTATCAATTCATTACTCTCCAAATAACTATAAATCCTATCCCTTATAATTTTTTCCAACATCTTGCCGACAACAGAAGTGAGACTCACCGGTCTATAATTCCCGGGGAAGTCTCTGTTCCCCTTCTTAAACAATGGGACAACATTCGCTAACCTCCAATCTTCTGGTACTATACCAGAGGCCAACGATGATGACATCAACAAGTTCCACCATCAGACTCACCATGGACTACTCTCCGGAATCGGTTGCATTCTTGGACACATGGATCTCCATCAGGGACAGTCACTTCAGCACCTCACTGTACCGCAAGCCCACGGATAACCTCACGATGCTCCACTTCTCCAGCTTCCACCCTGAGCATGTTAAAGAAGCCATCCCCTACGGACAAGCCCTCCGTATACACAGGATCTGCTCAGATGAGGAGTATTGGAAAGGATTATAAGAGATAGGATTCATAACCACCTAGAAAGGAATAATTTGATTAGGGATAGTCAGCACGGTTTTGTGAAGGGAAGGTCGTGCCTCACAAACCTTATTGAGTTCTTTGAGAAGGTGACCAAAGAGGTGGATGAGGGTAAAGCGGTTGATGTGGTGTATATGGATTTCAGCAAAGCGTTTGATAAGGTTCCCCATGGTAAGCTTTTGCAGAAAATATGGACACATGGGATTGAGGGTGATTTAGTGGTTTGGATCAGGAATTGGCTAGCTGTAAGAAAACAGAGGGTGGTGGTTGATTGGGAAATATTCATCCTGGGGTTCAGTTACTAGTGGTGTACCACAAGGATCTGTTTTGGGGCCACTGCTGTTTGTCATTTTTATTAATGACCTGGATGAGGGCGTGGAAGGATGGATTAGTAAATTTGCGGATGACACTAAAGTCTGTGGAGTTGTAGACAGTGCGGAGGGAAGTGGCAGGTTACAGAGGGACATAGATAAGCCGCAGTGCTGGGCTGAGAGGTGGCAAATGGAGTTTAATGCAGAAAAGTGTGAGGTGATTCACTTTGGAAGGGGAAACAGGAATACAGAGTACTGGGCTAATGGTAAGACACTTGGTAGTGTGGATGAACAGAGGGATCTGGGTGTCCATGTGCATAGATCCCTAAAAGTTGGCACCCAGGTTGATAGGGTTGTTAAGAAGGCGTACGGTGTGTTAGCTTTTATTGGTAGAGGGATTGAGTTTCGGAGCCATGAGGTCATGCTGCAACTGTACAAAACTCTGGTGCGGCCGCATTTGGAGTATTGCATACAATTCTGGTCGCCGTATTATAGGAAAGATGTGGAAGTGTTGGAAAGGGTGCAGAGGAGATTTACCATAATGTTGCCTGGTACGGTGGGAAAATCGTATGAGGAAAGGTTAAGGGGCTTGAGGTTGTTTTCGTTAGAGAGAAGAAGGTTAAGAGGTGACTTAATAGAGGCATACAAGATGATCAGAGGATTAGATAGGGTGGATAGTGAGAGCCTTTTTCCTCAGATGGTGTTGGCTAACACGAGGGGACATAGCTTTAAATTGAGGGGTGAGAGATATAGGACAGATGTTAGAGGTAGGTTCTTTACTCAGAGAGTAGTAAGGGCGTGGAATGCCCTGCCTGCAGCAGTAGTGGACTCGTCAACATTAAGAGCATTCAAATGGTTATTGGATAAACATATGGATGATATTGGAATAGCGTAGATTAGAGGGGCTTTAGATTGGTACCACTGGTCGGCGCAACATCGAGGGCCGAAGGGCCTGTACTGCACTGTAATGTTCTATGTTCTATCTCCAAGTAAGCGTTCTCCAAGGCGGCCTTCACGACACATGACAGCGCAGAGTCACTGAGCAGAGACTGATAACCAAGTTCCGCACACATGAGGACATAGAACATAGAACATAGAAAGCCACAGCACAAACAGGCCCTTCGGCCCACAAGTTGCGCCGATCACATCCCCACCTCTAGGCCTATCTCTAGCCCTCAATCCCATTAAATCCCATGTACTCATCCAGAAGTCTCTTAAAAGACCCCAACGAGTTTGCCTCCACCACCACCGACGTCAGCCGATTCCACTCACCCACCACCCTCTGAGTGAAAAACTTACCCCTGACATCTCCTCTGTACCTACCCCCCAGCACCTTAAACCTGTGTCCTCTCGTAGCAACCATTTCAGCCCTTGGAAATAGCCTCTGAGAGTCTACCCTATCCAGACCTCTCAACATCTTGTAAACCTCTATCAGGTCACCTCTCATCCTTCGTCTCTCCAGGGAGAAGAGACCAAGCTCCCTCAACCTATCCTCATAAGGCATGCCCCCCAATCCAGGCAACATCCTTGTAAATCTCCTCTGCACCCTTTCAATGGCTTCAACATCTTTCCTGCAATGAGGTGACCAGACCTGCGCGCAGTACTCCAAGTGGGGTCTAACCAGGGTCCTATAAAGCTGCAGCATTATCTCCCGACTCCTAAACTCAATCCCTCGATTAATGAAGGCCAGTACGCCGTACGCCTTCTTGACCGCATCCTCCACCTGCGAGGCCGATTTAAGAGTCCTATGGACCCGGACCCCAAGGTCCTTCTGATCCTCTACCGGGATCTTGGGTTCATGTCACATTATCTGTAACCCCCACGACTTGCCTGGGCTTGCAAAATCTCACTAACTGTCCTGTCTGGAGACAATACACATCTCTTTAACCTTTAAGACTTGATTATCTATAAAGACTCGCATTCCAACCATTATTTTGTAAATTGAGTTTGTGTCTTTATATGCCCTGTTTGTGAACAGAACCCCCACTTACCTGACGGAGGAGCAGCGCTCCGAAAGCTAGTGGATTTTGCTACCAAATAAACCTGTTGGACTTTAACCTGGTGTTGTGAGACTTCTTACATAGTCTGAGGATACAGGGTAGAAGGAGACATGTCATAGGATAGTGCAAAAAGTGAGTTTAGTTTGTTATTAAACTCTAAAAGCTAAAATTAAGAGATGAAGATAATCAAATCTGGGAGAATGCAGTTCTAAAGATGTTAGGTCAGATAAGTAAAAGATCAAAGGGAAGACGTATTTAAGGGGATACTGAAGCCAATGCAAAGCAGCTGAATTTTAGCTTTCAGCCCACAGCAGAAATAGTGACTTACTCCCGAGCAAGCAGAGTGTGCTTTACCTCTGAAACAACCCCAAGAGACATAAACACCCTGTGTGGTAACCTTCAGTGGAATTTTTTTAATAGACCTTAAAATCTATGAGGTATTGTGGAACAAGTTAGGGAGAGTTCGCTCTGAAAATGAAGTTAAGATAGTTTGGAACAGCTTGAAGTATTGATACTGTGTAAAGCCCACCATTGTCTTGGAAAGTGAACTTTTAGATTATTTTTCTGGTTGTTTCTTCTATTTTTAATAATCATTTACTTAAATCGTCAGAGTTGGGGACATCATTCTCTAGATTTCAAATCTCTCCTTATGCTGTACAAATTGCAAACACAACTGAAGGCACTTGTTTCAAGTTTCCCTTCTGGGATTTGAACTGTTCGGCATTTACTACCAGCTGTGCTCTTAACAATTAAATATAGTGATGCGTAATCCTCTCTGCTCTATAATACAGCCCACACAGAGACCACTGTTCCTAACTCTCAATATCATAGGAAGTCTGGAGTTACCTCTTCCTCCATAACATGGACTGAATTCTAAAGCGCTTTTTAGATGCTTTTTGTTCCCCAGTAGTTGGATATGGAGGAGGGATTTATCTTCATGTATGGTCTTCACAGAACGCTGCTTGATGCACTATCAATCGAGTCAAGACTAGTTGTGAGCAAGACAAATAGGCTTTTATTAGTAAGAACTTGGAGCCATCCTGTCGGAGATCTGGTCTGAACTGAGAGCAAAGGGGAGGAGCCACCGCCTTTATACCCGGACCAGGGGGACGAAACTTGGGCGGAACCGACAGGGATGTGCCACATATACAGGTACTGAGAAATACTAACTACGGTGGTTAACCACTACAGATAACAGATAACAGTGGTCTACCATACTGCTCATCCGAATTACCTTTCTTTGATTGTAGGACAGGTAATTTCTGTGATTGACTCGTGTCATGGTGAGCTGAGGTTTTAGAATCAGTTCAGTAGGTCATCAACTATCCTGATGGAGATCCTCAATGAAGGGATTTACTTTCAGCTTCAGTGGCTTCCCAGAGAACTTTGCAGGAGGTGAGCGGGAGGTGGAAGCCAATGAGTGAAGCAGCTCTTGATCACAGGAAAGGTCAAAGGTGGAAAAACAGAGGAGGGAGAAGTTGGAGGGGACAGAGAGTGACAGAGACAGAGGGGGAAATAGGTGAGAGAGAGAGAGAGACAGATGGGGGGGGGGGCAACAGACAGGGAGACAGACAGACAGAGAAGAAGACATGTAGAGAGGGAGACAGGCAGAGGGAGACAGACAGACAGAGAATGAGAAAGAGAGAGAAGGAGAATGAGGGATAAATAGACAGAGAGAGAAGGAACATACATCTAAACGTATGAACTAGAAGCAGGTGTCGGACACTCAGCCCTCGGAGTCAGCTCTGCTATTCTGGTGATCTAACGTTAACCTCAACTCCATGTTCCTGCCTAGCCCCCCCCCCCCCCCCCCCCCCCCCCCCCCCGCCCCCCCTCCATAACTTTTCACCCCTTTGCTTATCAAGAATCTATCTACCACTGGCTTAAAAATATTCAAAGACTCTGGTCGGGATGTTTCACTTCTGTTCGTGTCAGCCGCGTTCGGCCACAAGAGTGAAAAATATCGCAAGCATTTTACAACAACATAAAAGCTTGCTGTGATCGTCCCTACCCGTTAGTTGCAGGCCGTGTGCTAGGAACCTCATTATAATGAATTATCATTATAATTATCCTATAGGCCTATAGAGGAGAATCATTCCACCCCCCCCACGTCAAAAGATTCATTCACTGCAGCGTGCTATCAGAAGAGTGTGAAGCAAGACTGGTCTCTGAAGATCTGTACCTGGTGAGCAGAACTCCCAGGAGAATTCAGGAGTGAGCGCAGCACTGAGGGGAAGGGGTGCCAGCATAGTGCCAGTGGGGTGCATCTGGGTGAACCGGTTTGCGAGCTGTCTACTGGGGTGCCCTAGAAAAATAGTGTCTGGATATTTGAGTGTCTGAGTTGATGGTAGGAGGGAGAATCAGAGGGCCGCTTGCCAGCAATACACGACTTGCCAGCAATACACGCTTGCCAGGAATCCACGACTTCAAACCTTTTTCTTCAAAGTCCTGTATTATATGCCAGTGAAAACCTCCATTTAGTTGGTGGCTTCGACTCCACTTTTCCCTCACACCATCGGTCTTTGCCATTATCTGAGAGAATCCCGGTCTCTACCTCCACATCCTTTTGAGGAAGAAAATTCCAAAAACTCATGACCCTCAAAAGAAAAATAAATCCCCTCATTTTTGTCTGAATTGGGCACCACTTTGATTTTAAAAAGAGACTCCCCCAGTCCTAGATACTGGATTCTCCCACATCCTCTCCACATCCATCCTGTCAAGACCCATCTAAATTCTAGTGGACACAAGCCTAGCCTGCCCAACCTTTCCTCATTTGACAACGCACTCATTCCAGGTATACATCCATCCGGTAAAATTCTGTCCAAAGTGTTCAGATTAACAGCCAGGTAAAGATTGAGGGGAGATTTGATAGAGGTGTATAAGATTTTGATGGGTATAGATAGAGTGAATGCAAGCAGGCTTTTTCCGCTGAGGCTAGGGGAGAAAAAAACCAGAGGGCATGGGTTAAGGGTGAAAGGAGAAAAGTTTAAAGGGAATATTAGGGGGGGCTTCTTCACGCAGAGAGTGGTGGGAGTGTGGAATGAGCTGCCAGATAAAGTGGTAAATGCGGGGTCACTTCTAACATTTAAGAAAAACTTGGACGGGTTCATGGATGAGAGGGGTGTGGAGGGATATGGTCTAAGTGCAGGTCAGTGGGACTTGGCAAAAAATGGTTCGGCACAGACAAGAAGGGCCAAAAGGCCTGTTTCTGAGCTGTAATTTTCTATGGTTCTATGGTTCTAAACAACGTTGCAAGGTGGAGACAGATGCAAAATGGAAACTGACAGCTCAGCACAGATAAAGATTTGAATTCCATTCCTGTCTGGTCTGTAGAGCTCAGTACCATTCTGCATAGTCCACTCACCGAGTGAGCAATGAGAAAACAATCCCATACAGCACTGTTACTATGGAAATTAAAAATGACCAACCAGTTTTTACTTTTGAAGTTCCTCCTCTGCGTTGTCACCAAGTCCTGACTCCAGCACAGATGAAGAATGGCGAAGATTCACAGGTAGCACCAAAGACATGAGTCTGAAACTCTTTTGCAGGTTGCGATTTTGTGTTGGAACACGTCCTGGGCATTAATCACAGATTTCCATATGTGGGGTGCATTTTAATTATTATCTATGTTCTACTAAAGATCCAGTAAACAGCCTGAGAGCATTCTCCGCCCAGCACAAGATCAACAAAACGCAGTTCTACGCTATCACTACAATGTGATCACAAAAGAAGATGCAAGACTGCTGCACATAAACAAGAGACTATTGACTGCCGAACATGGCATTCCGGTACAAATCAAATTGCTTTCACTCTTTCAGTTTGAATTCTTTAGGTCAAATCGCAGAAAGTTGAAGAGTGTATTCACTGTTGTGGATGACTAACATTCCAAAGTAGATTTTGCCAAATTAATCTTTGTGAGTTTACAGTTACCTGAGTTCAGTTATGAGAATTTAATGGTTAACCAGTTCTTTTTGTTAGTTTTGTGTTAACTTGTGCATTAAAAACAGTAATTGAATAATTTCCCAGATACTGAAACTTAATTTACACCAATTAATTTGCAATAATTTAGTCCATTACATGATTCCAATTCCTTTTTCTAAAATCAAAGACTATTCCTTTAAAATGTTTCTGAAGATAGAGATCACTCAGTGACAGGCTGGAATCCAAAACATTTTAGCCATTGAGCTTTGGGGATAAATTCAGGTCCAGCATTATGAGAATATAAACTCTTGTTAACATCATGCATTTCAGTGACAGTGGGTGAGATTTTCCGGCTGCATTCATCCCAAGACCAGAGAATCCCGGCCAAAGTCAATGGACCTTTGCAGGGTCTGTGTCCTGCCGCTACGATTCCTGTGGCAGGCAGGATGGGAAATTTTCACTGAGTAACTTGTGTGATAGCAAAGAAACCACAGTGTGATGGCGAATGACCAATTTGTTAAAGTTAAAAGATGCTAGACTTGGAGAATGCATTGAGATGTCAGGCTCAAATCTTACACAACATCAGGAAACAGTGCCAGCAAAATTCATGGTCAAAATGGGGCTGATTGGGCGACTCCATTGTCAATCAAGCTTGCAGACCACTGCAAATTATTTCACACACATGCTCTGTTTCTTGCAGTTTGTCATGACATTCCTTAAACTCCTGTAAATAATTCCTCGAATTTGGTTGTGGAGGAGCCTTCAGGTAAGATTTATTTTGAGACTGCTGGGACCTGGTGATCAGACAGTGAATTCTCCAGCAAGGGGGCGTAGAAGCTGGAAGGGTGGTCATTCCCCCGAGGAGCTTGTCCACTGGTCAGAGTGGCAGCGAAGAAGAAGCCCTCCCATGGCAAATTGTAAAGAGGTGACTTTGATAACCCGGGCTGTGAACTCACCCAATCAGAGCCCATCCTGGTGCTGGGAGAGCAGAAAGTGACTGCTGATTGGTCATTAGATAATTTGATTGGCCACCCAGTCAGTGGGCTGATGTTTCCATTTCCGTGCTCATCATTCTTCCCTTTCAACACCTTCCACCAACATCTTCTGACCCATTTCACCTCACACTCTATCTCCAGAGGGCTGATAAAATTCAGCCCATTAACCTTGTCTCTCTGCAGATGCGACTGGAGCTGCCCAGTGCTTGTCATTTTCTTATTCGAGTCCACCAGCATTCACAGTATTTGATTTTTATTTTATGAATTACCTGCTTTTGTTTATTGAGCTATGAAATTCTAATTGAATCTCTTAAACCTTTCCAAGTCACTGAGCTATGAGTGGCTCCAGAGCTTTTACCAGCATGGTCCAAACCAATAACTCACAGATGCACAAGAGCAAAATCTGCAGCCGCTGTGTCCAAGCAGAGTTAGAGAGAGTTTGGAACAACAGCAACCTGACTGAGAACATTAAACTGAGAGTTTATCTCAGCCTCTGAGTTCAGTGCACTCCCCGACAGCGGTGAGACCTGGACAGCATATTGTGCCGTTTTACTACCGGTGCAGCCAGTAGACCACTAAAACCAGACCCGACTTCTCCCCTCTCGCGATCTAACCGGCACCTGGAGCGATCAGCCTCTTGGACATATCCAGCGAGAGGCTGAATAATCTATTCAAGTATATATAAAACAGGATTAACATAGATTTAATGAGCCCGGCACACATTCGTCCCGGCTCATTTGCCTTTGTGGCCCAACTGGGAAAGTTTCTCTCCAGCAAGGAAAACACTTGCTCCCCGTGAATGGAGAACAGTCGTGATGGCCTCGCCAGTGGAACTGGAGGCCATTGAGGCCCCCCAGGGAGGTCAAGAGCAAGGATGGGGTTGCTCCTTAGGCAGTGCCAGTCTGGCACCTGGCAGTGCCCACCGGGTATCTTGGCACTCCCCAAGGGGCACCTTGGCACTGCCCACTGGGGGAGAAGGGCCCTGCTGTGTACTCTGCAGGCAATCAATGGGGGGGAGGCAGGAGTGGCACTGCTACTCTGCAGGCAATTGGTGCGTAGGGAGGGGTGCACAATCGGTCGTAGTAGTGGGGGGAGTGATATTTCGGGGTGGAGTGGGGCTTGCGATTGACCATGGGTCCCTGACTTTGTAAGCAAATATCAACGATAACCCACTACCATCGGACCGGCCTCATTAGTCACAAGTAAGGCTTACATTAACATTGCAATGAAGTTACTGTGAAATTCCCCTAGTCGCCACACTCCGGCGCCTGTTCGGGTCAATGCACCTAATCGGCTTTCAGACCATGGGGGGAAACCGGAGTACCTGGGGGGAAACCCATGCAGACACGGAGAGAAGGTGCAAACTCCACACAGACAGTGACCCAAGCCGGGAATCGAACCCAGGTCCCTGGTGCTCTGAGGCAGCAGTGCTAGCCACTTTGCCAACCATGTTCCTGGGACCATGGGTCCCTGCAATAGCAGGGGGTGGTTTCAGTGAGGCTGGCTACAACAGCAGAGGCCTGACAGATCTCTCTCTCAAGCTGTCAGGCCTCTGCTGGTCCAATGGCACATGTGCAGCTGGAGAGGTCTGCACATGCGCAATAGATCCCTCTGTTGCTACAACAGGCTGACTGGCGGTTTAAGCCCCAGTCCCTTCCTCTCCAAGCGAGGAATGGTTTAGGCCATTTTTTAATGCACTAAGTGCATAAAATTAGGAATTTAAACTTGCCCAAAAAAAGAGGTGAGCAATTCTCCCGTTTTCCGTCCTGGACTTAGAATATTTTTGGTGAGATCGCCCCCTTTGTGCCTATCAATTAACTGGAACAAGGGTCTCGATTAACAACTGTCTAAGATATATCTTTGGCATCTTTTGGCAGGACAAAGTCAGACATCCTGGAGCATGCTAATTCTATCAGAATGCACTTTGCTTGATCACATTGTGAAATGACGGTTGTATGCCTGAAGGCCTTCTGTACACTGAACTGGTGACTGCGCACAAGCTCCTGAACATTTCTACCTCCACCAAACGGATACCTGCATGCAGGATTTGAAGATGGGGCATTTTGACATTAATGACTGGAAGGCACTCGTTGACAGCCATATCCTCTGGAGAACTGAGAAAAAAACACCTCCATTTAAGCATCCTTGAAATTATACGGGATTCTCTCTATCTGCTACATGGCTGCAGTAGAAAATCTGCCTAAACCCTTGGGAAATTGTGGA
Source organism: Mustelus asterias (assembly GCF_964213995.1). Taxonomy (NCBI): domain Eukaryota; kingdom Metazoa; phylum Chordata; class Chondrichthyes; order Carcharhiniformes; family Triakidae; genus Mustelus; species Mustelus asterias. The sequence goes on from NC_135802.1 coordinate 167,052,195, forward strand.
AATGACCATTTTCAACTGTTCACATCGTTTCTCTGAAGTTGAGTGTTGTTGAAAAGAAAGAAATGTTGAAGCTTTTTGTGTTGCACTCATCAGAATATTGATCAACTTGTAGCCCAGTGAAATGTCCTGATGTGTTCAATGCGAAAAGCTTTGACAGATCTTCAGGTCCTTTTCAGCAACACTCAAGTTCTGTACGACCAAACAACTATTCGCTGAAATTATAAAGCAGGAACTCAGGAGATTCCCACAGAAGTTCAAGGCTGCTACATTTAATGTTTCAAAAATCTTTAAGTCTGATTTCAGTTTCTCTCTTAATTGAAATCATTATTTGTCACATGGATAAAGAATGAAAATCAGCTTGAACTAAAGCAAAACACATTCTGGGTTTTCCATGGCAAGAGGCAGCAGTGAGAATAGGATCACACAATTCATTCTCTCAGCTCAGAGAGGGTGTGAACCAACCCTGGAGAAATATGGAACAGGAGGATTGTAAGAATCTTTCCATTTACACTCCCAGATACACAGATTAGAGTGGAATCAAAATCTCATTACAAATGTGAGGCTGGCCATATCACAACGGCACTTCAGAAATACAAGGAGATTGGTTAGAAGTTACTGAATTTAGAGCCATTTGGATTTCCTTTCAAAAGTGAGAGGAGAATAATAAAACAAAGCCAAACAGTAATGGTTTGAAACACAAGCAGCAGCCTCAGTTCCATCAACGATTGTAAATGGAATATTGATTGAAATAATTCCTATGAGTACATCCAATTCCAACATTTATAGCTGCATTGGAAATGCTGGGAACATGGTAACTTTCATCTTTTGATAATGGGTGAGATTAATTCCTCCTGCATCCTAAAATAAAATGGCATCAGTTTCCGTGTCATAGCTCTGACTGTTAACCAGGTCCAGTCAGTTTACGGAAAAGGTTTGACACAAAGAAGGTAGGTAACAAGCTGCCAAATTATTCAATGGACATTGAGCACAAGAACTGAATCATTGGATCTGGCTGTTGCTCTGGGTAAGACTTAACCTCAATATCGAAAATTTAATAAAACCAGCAAAGTCCGTGACAAAGTGCACAGCTGTGGAAAATTCACTCCATTTATGTCAGTACGATCCATGCAACAATATCCATGCTCCAGGCAAACACTGCAGACAATTACTGCACCACAGGATTCTATAAACATCAAAAATGATTCATTATCTGTTAACCTGGCTGCGATCTAATGGTCCCATTGACCCAAATCCCCTAATGGCCGCGAAATCTCTCACGGGGCTAAAAATAGGATTGCACCGATGAGATTTCTGTTTGGTATCTTCACCGCGAGATGCCGTGTGGTGTCGATCAAGTGGGTCGCTTTTTTTCTGGATGGTATCAAGCTTCTTGAGTGTTGTTGGAGCTGCAGCCATCCATCACACTCCTGACTTGTGGCTTGTAGAAGTTGGACAGGCTTTGGGGAGTCAAGAAGTGAGTTATGCACTGCAGGATTCCGAGCCACAGACCTGCTCTTGTAGTTACAGTATTTATATGGCTAGCCCAGTTCATTTTCTGGTCAATGGTAACCCCCAGGATGTTGATAGTGGGGGATTCAATAGTGCCATTGCATATCAAGCAAGATAGTTCGATTCTCTCTTGTTGGAGATGGTCATTGCTTCACTGCTGCGAATGTTACTTGCCACTTGTTAGTCCAAGCTTGGATATTGTCCAGGTCTTGCTGCTTTGGATCATGAACTGCTTCAGTATCTTAAGGTGTACCAAATGGTGCTGAACATGAGCGAACATTTTCTCTTCTGACCTTAATGACAGAGGGAAGGTCATTGATGAAGCAGCTCAAGATGGTTTGCCTATGACATGAGGCAAACCATGCCTACTGGTACTTCTGCAGAAATGTCCTGGAGCTGAGATGATTGACCTCCAACCACCACAACCGTCTTCCTTTGTGCCGGGTTTAACTCCAACCAGTGGAGAGTTTTTCCCCTGATTCACGTTAACTCCAGTTTTGTGATGGCTCATTGATGCCACACTCGGTCAAATGCTGCCTTGATGTCAAGGGCAGTCACTCTCATTGAGTCAGAGAGAGTCATCGGCTGGAATTTTACTACCTCGCCCGCCCTGATTCTGGGGTGGGCGAGGTTTGCAGAACGGAATTCTCCATTGGCCTCGAGTAGGATTTTATGAGCCCTGCCCGAGTGATTTCTTAAAATCGCAGCAATAGAGTCAAAAGCTGGAATTTCCAACAGCACTCACCCCAAGATCAAAATTCCCGCCCAAACTCAATGGACCTTTGAATGGTCTGCCGAATTTTTATCTTTCCCGCTACAATTCACATCATAGAATCATAGAAACCCGACAGTACAGAAAGAAGCCATTTAGCCCATCGAGTCTGCACCGACCACAATCCCACCCAGGGCCTACCCCTATATCCCTACATATTTACCCACTAATCCCTCTAACCTACGCATCTCAGGACACTAAGGGGCAATTTTTAGCATGGCCAATCAACCTAACCCACACATCTTTGGACTGTGGGAGGAAACTGGAGCACCCGGAGGAAACCCACGCAGACACGAGGAGAATGTGCAAACTCCACGCAGACAGTGACCCAAGCTGGGAATCGAACCCAGGTCTCTGGAGCTGTGAAGCAGCAGTGCTAACCACTGTGCTACCGTGCCACCCTGGCGGGGGAGATTGGAGAACTTATGCCATAGAGTCATACAGAACAAAAACAGGCCCTTCGGCCCACCCTGTCTCTGCCGACCATCAAATACCAATCTATACCAATCCCATTTCCCAGCACTTGGCCAATAGCCTGCAATGTCTTGGCAATTTAAGTGTTCATCCGGATTCTTAAATGCTGCAGGAGGTTGATGAGATTAGGTGGGAGTCCAGGTGTTTCTCGTGTGCTGGTGCAGACTCGATGGGCTGAAGGGCCTCTTCTGCACCAATGATTCTATATCTGCCTCTCACCTCATCACTAGAGTTCAGCTCCTTTGTCCATGTGTCGACTAAAGCTGCAGTGAGTTCAGGAGTTGAATGATTCTGGGATGGAACCCAAACTGAGTATCAGTGAGGAGGTGACTTGTCGATTGATTTCAATTGTTGCACCTGTTAATTCTCAGATACTTTTGACTAGTTTACTTACTCCAAGATTTTACCCCGGTGCCCTTATTTGCAAGATGGACAAAGGACAAACACAAGTAAAGGTTCAACAAGTTTATTAATAATAACACTATTAACCCTTAAATTACCCACATAAAACAAGAGGATATCCCAGATTCAAGTATACTACCCGCAAAGATGGTTTGGTTGAACTGCAGGCCCGATTCTCTGAGTCCCTCTGGTCCGTCGTCACGAAGGTGAGTCTCGATGGCAGCTTCTTCCTTCCTTCCTTCTCTGGTCAGTCTTCCGGATGGCCAGGGCCGCCTCCCTCGTCGAGTCTTCACTCCTGTGTGTCTGAAAATGTGTCCCTTTATCCCCCTGCCTGCTTGCCTTTCCAGAAACTTCTCTGGCTTCCAGCCAATGAGGTCCCAGGAGGGGGTTCCAATACCCAGTGGGTTTCTTGATGTCTGCCTGACAGGACACCAGGGTCCGCCCCCCAGGTGTCCATCTCCATGCTGTTGCTTACATGTAACTTGTTATCAGTTAAGCTAACTGCAGGAACTCTTGGTGACAGAAAGTCTGGCCCAATCTGGGCTTCTAACAATGGGCTGGTGCATTTCAATGGGGTGCAATGATCTCCTGCTAAGTATCAGTAGAGTGCAATGACCTTCGATGCGTGGTTGATGGGTCAGGCCCAGACATGTTTGTGTTTTTGTACAATTGGCCTGCCCGAGGTTTGACTGTGTTTGATTTTAATATGCCCAATTCTTTAATTTAAGATATCCAATTTTATCAGCTTTAAAGCTAGGCCTTGTTTATATCACCACGTTCCCTCCTCTTGATCCAGTGAGCGTCAGTGAACCGGATCCCACAATTCGTACCAAACCATCTCAACAAGCAAGTACCCCGAATCTGGGGTTGACAGTATCATCTGTAACCCACAATAGTACCAACAAATTTAAATTAAGTAAAATAATTTAAAAAAACAATAAGAAACAATACATCAATCGGGTATATACAAAACAAAGCAATAAACAGTACAAAATGACAAGTGACGATACATATTAAATGTAGATGGGAGAGTATCAAGGCTCTTGATTGTAGAGACTCTCCCGATGTCGGATGGCCCTTGCCGAGTCCAAGTTTTTCAGAAATTCTTTATCTAGGGTATCGTAGGCTGATCTTCTGGTCTTTGGTTGATGTGGTGTCTGTGGTTCGGTCTGAGATGAGGAGTCCCAGATAGCAGAGAAGTATGTAGTTCATCCTGGGGGAGATCAAGGTAGCACCTGTTAATTCCTATTAATACCTGATTCTCTTTTCCTTTTCTTTACTAGAATGTCGTATGACTCCCTTTTTTTTAAAAAAAGACAAAGAAATAAGTAAATGAATAATAAAGGCCCAATAGTGTCATACGAAGGGTTGGTCGGCAATCAGTGGTTAAAGGGGTTGAGTGGGGTATCATAGAAATCATAGAAACCCTACAGTGCAGAAGGAGGCCATTCGGCCCATCGAGTCTGCACTGACCACAATCCCCCCACATACCCGTTTGCAGAGTGTGAAAATAAAATGTTGGGTATGTGGCATGTATCCTTGTTGTTGGAGGACTATGGCACCGTATAACAATAGATTCTTCATCCCACAACCAAACTGTGGTGTGTTGGACGATTATGACGCAGTGTAATGTGGGCAGAGAAGAAACCCTTTTCAATTGGGTGATGTGTGGAGTGGACGGATAAAGCTATTTACAATCTGGACTGTGATGTCCTGATTCGTTCTTAGTGGAGGGAACCTATATAGGCGGGCTTTGGCTGCCAGATACCCACTGCATTACCAACTCTGGTAGTGAGCGCCGGGTCAAACGGTTCTGCGAGTCCCGGTACCAGGGGCGGTTCCCCATCCTTTTTGTTGGGGTCCCCTGGGCCGGGGTTTTATTCCTGAAGCCCTGTAAATTGAGGCGGGAACAGAGGGTGCGTGTGCTGGTCCTGGGGATACAGGGTGGGGTTATAGCTGCTTGTCGGGCCGGTCCTTCGAGGGGCATGGGTCAGGGTCCATCGTCGGGGAACTGCTGAGATGGTCGTGTGGGGTAGTTGCATGGTGCCCTACAGTCCTGGTCAAAATGGTTGGGTTGCCCACAGTTAGAACACTGTTCCTGTGGGGGTGCATATCTGGGGTTAGTTTTATCTTGTTCCCTGTACCTGGGGTTGGGAATATATCGGGGTTCTGCGTGGGGCTGCGGTCTTCTGTATCGGTGATTGGCAGGGGTATATGGGGGTGAGTTTCCCTGTCCCCTGTTTCCACCTCCCCCTTCATTACGCCAAACCGGGGCCGGGTCTGTGTGGATCGGGTTCATCTTCCCGTGTGTTGTGGGCTTGGGGGTGTCTGTTTGTCTGAATTCCCGTTCCCACACGCGAGTCATTTTGCGAATGGCCCAGGCTTCTGTATGTGTATTATCATCAGAGTCAAAATTCTCACAGGCTTTCCGATTCCCCTCAGTGGCGTGTGCTATCAGGGTCCGGATCCATGTGGACCAGTGGTGTGCGTTTAATTGAACTCTATTTAATTGGCCGAAAACCGCAACAAATTGGTTCCATAGTCGGCCAGCATAGGCCGTCGGGTGTTCCCCTCGCTTTTGTTGGCAGTTGTTTAAGCCTTGTACCGGGTCATCCCTATTGTAGCCTATGGCGGCCAGAACGGCTGCCGTCATTTCTGGTAGGGTTCCCCCGGCCACGTTCTGGTGTTCGGGTAGGACGGAACGGGTGGCAGGACTTAAACATAGCAAAATAAGTTTAACCTCTTCTGCCTCGTCTAGGCCGTTTAGAACACCGATATTGGGTGATCTGGTCAAAGAGAGCATGTGGATCCCCGGAGGGTTCGAATACTCCAATCGCTTTAGCTATGTCAGTGAGCTGTGTCATGGTGTATGGAGTTACATAAGTCACATTGTGGTTCTGACCATCCTGTTGTTGGGTGGTGACCGGATTCATCGGTACGGGAACCGGATTAGTGACTGGACTTATCGGAATGGGAATTGGACTAGGGGCTGAGACTGAGTTTTTTAGGATGGGGGCCAGATTAGGTGGTGCCGTTAGTTCCATCACCGGGACGGAAGTGGCAGTGACACTCGCTGTTGCATAATGGCAGGCACCCTCTTCTAAATTCCCCCACTCTACCCCTGGGTCACTATCCCCTGTTTTGGTCGTGTATGCACACATTACACCCCTTTTTATGGCTAGTTGTGATTTTAAATCTGCAATCTCACGCAGGCATTTGGAATGGTCTGTTACGCGGGCTGTATTTGCTTTTCCTGCTTGGAGCAAAACTTTTACTGCAGCCTGTAGGTCGCTGCATTTACGTTTAACTTCCTCTCCCTGTTGCAGCGCAGCCTCTCTCTCACTGACAGCGCGCTGTGCCTTTTGGGAGGCTTTATCACATTGAGCCTGGAATTGGCTCATGTGTATCATATTAATCTGGTTCCTTTTCTCTCGTGTGTCTACCTCTGCTTCCAATTGTTGTATGCGTGCGATAGCACTCATTAAGTCCTGCTTTAGTTGGGTTACCTGGGCCTCTCTGTCTCGTTTAACCCCGATAATCTCCGCTTCTCTACCAAGGAGCTGTTCTGGACAACTAGCAATCGCAATCGCCTTCCTAAGCTTGGGAGCCCTTTTACCCATTTCCTTATGGACATAACTCCAACAATTCTCTCCCTCAGATCCCAGATCTGGTTTTGGGGCGTCACCCCACTGTACCCATTTGGGCCACTTATGGTTCAAATATAAACGGAGAACTTCCTCCCAATCAGCATGACTGGCCGTAATTATTTCCTTTTAGGATTCGTCACTTGAGTATAGGAAAGGGATCGGGGTAGGGGTCCGATTTTCACTAAATTCCCTCCCAAATTCCCGAGACTGTTCTAGTTCTAACTACACATTTTGTCCACCTTGTGTTACAGACACCGGGTTTATGGCTCAATTTACTGGTCGAATCTGAATTAGTCCTTCACTCACTTAAGACTGGCCATCACGTGGGGCAGCTGCCCTCTTAATTTGGGCTCAGACGGAGTGTTGGAGAATACCGGGTTGAAGGTTCGACTTCGGAGCAACGTATCATTTCTTATCGAAGGACTGTCTGGGGTGCTAAATGTTGTACCTGTTAATTCTCAGATACTTTCAACCAGTTTGCTTACTCCAACGTTTACCCCGGTAACCTTATTTGCAAGATGGACAAAGGACAAACACAAGTAAAGGTTCAACATGTTTATTAATAATAACACTATTAACCCTTAAATTACCCAAATAAAACAAGAGGATACCCCAGATTCAAGTATACTACCCGCAAAGATGGTTTGGTTGAACTGCAGGCCCGATTCTCTGAGTCCCTCTGGTCCGTCGTCACGAAGGTGAGTCTCGATGGCAGCTTCTTCCTTCCTTCTCTGGTCAGTCTTCCGAATGGTCAAGGCCGCCTCAATCGTTGAGTCTTTGCTGCCGGTGTGTCTGAAAATGTGTCCCTTTATCCCCCTGCCTGCTTGCCTTTCCAGAAACTTCTCCGGCTTCCAGCCAATGAAGTCCCAGGAGGGGGTTCCAATACCCAGTGGGTTTCTTGATGTCTGCCTGACAGGACACCAGGGTTCGCCCCCAGGTGTCCATCTCCATGCTGTTGCTTCCATGTAACCTGTTATCAGATAAGCTAACTGCAGGAACTCTCGGTGACAGAAAGTCTGGCCCGATCTGGGCTTCTAACAATAGGCCGGTGCATTTCAATGGGGTGCAATGATCTCCTGCTAAGTATCAGTCGAGTGCAACGACCTTTGATGGGTCAGGCCCACACATGTTGTGTATTTGTACAATTGGCCTGCCCGTGGTTTGACTGTGTTTAATTTTAATACGTCCAATTCTTTAATTTAGGGTATCCAATTTTATCAGCCTTAAAACTAGGCCCTGTTTATATTATCACACAATTCCCTGTTATAAAAGGATGGTGGCTGATGAATTATTACAACAATAGTTAGAACAGTGGTTCCCAAACTTCTGTCACTGGGCCGCACTTTCGGAATAAAAATTTGCTCGTGCCACACCGAATTTTTTATTGATAAGAAATTCATTCAAAAAAAAAACAACTCCTAGCAGTGCTTGATTCGTAACATAGAACACATCTACTTTATAATATGATCATGGGACATCCAGAAAGTATAAAACAATGCAGCTACATAAAAACATGATTCATTCCCAAAATATACTTATAGACGAGCCTCTTACATAGAACATAGAACAGTACAGCACAGAATAGGCCCTTTGGCCCACGATATTGTGCCGAGCTTTATCTGAAACCAAGATCAAGCTATCCCACTCCCTATCATCCTGGTGTGCTCCATTTGCCTATCCAATAACGGCTTAAATGTTCCTAAAGTGTCTGACTCCACTATCACTGCAGGCAGTCCATTCCACACCCCAACCACTCTCTGCGTAAAGAACCTACCTCTGACATCCTTCCTATATCTCCCACGATGAACCCTATAGTTATGCCCCCTTGTAATAGCTCCATCCATCCGAGGAAATAGTCTTTGAACGTTCACTCTATCTATCCCTTCATCATTTTATAAACCTCTATTAAGTCTCCCCTCGGCCTCCTCCGCTCCAGAGAGAACAGCCCTCGCTCCCTCAACCTTTCCTCATAAGACCTACCCTCCAAACCAGGCAGCATCCTGGTAAATCTCCTCTGCACTCTTTCCAGCGCTTCCACATCCTTCTTATAGTGAGGTGACCAGAACTGCACACAATATTCCAAATGTGGTCTCACCAAGGTCCTGTACAGTTGCAGCATAACCCCATGGCTCTTAAACTCCAACCCCCTGTTAATAAAAGCTAACACACTATATGCCTTCTTCACAGCTCTATCCACTTGAGTGGCAACCTTTAGAGATCTGTGGATATGGACCCCAAGATCTCTCTGTTCCTCCACAGTCTTCAGAACCCTACCTTTGACCCTGTAATCCACATTTAAATTAGTCCTACCAAAATGAATCACCTCACATTTATCAGGGTTAAACTCTATTTGCCATTTTTCAGCCCAGCTTTGCATCCTATCTATGTCTCTTTGCAGCCTACAACAGCCCTCCACCTCATCCACTACTCCACCAATCTTGGTGTCATCAGCAAAATTACTGATCCACCCTTCAGCCCCCTCCTCTAAGTCATTAATAAAAATCACAAAGAGCAGAGGACCAAGCACTGATCCCTGTGGCACTCCGCTAGCAACCTGCCTCCAATCCAAAAATTTTCCATCCACCACCACCCTCTGTCTTCGATCAGACACAGTAAGAATATCCCGCATATCGATTCTTACTGTGCTTACCCCAGTCCAACGCCGGCATCTTCACATTTCGATCAGACAGCCAGTTACCTATCCAATCGGCCAACTTTCCCTCTATCCCACACCTCCTCACTTTCATCATAAGCCGACCATGGGGGACCTTATCAAACGCCTTACTAAAATCCATGTATATGACATCAACTGCCCTACCTTCATCAACACACTTAGTTACCTCCTCAAAAAATTCAATCAAATTTGTGAGGCACAACTTGCCCTTCATGAATCCGTGCTGACTAACCCAGATTAATCCGTATCTTTCTAAATGGTCGTAAATCCCATCCCTAAGGACCTTTTCCATCAATTTACCAACCACCGAAGTAAGACATACCGGTCTATAATTACCAGGGTCATTTCTATTCCCTTTCTTAAACAGAGGAACAACATTCGCCACTCTCCAGTCCTCTGGCACCATCCCCGTGGACAGTGAGGACCCAAAGATCTCATCCCTTGCCTCCCAAAGAATCCTAGGATATATTTCATCAGGCCCAGGGGACTTATCGACCTTCAGTTTATTCAAAACTGCCAATACATCCTCCCTCCGAACATCTATTTCCTCCAACCTATTAGCCTGTAACACGTTCTCTTCCTCAAAAACATGGCCCCTCTCCTTGATGAACACTGAAGAAAAGTATCCATTCATCACCTCACCTATCTCTACTGACTCCATACACAAGTTCCCACTACTGTCCTTGTCCGGCCCTAACCTCACCCTGGTCATTCTTTTATTCCTCACATAAGAGTAAAAAGCCTTGGGGTTTTCCTTGATCCGACCCGCCAAGGACTTCTCATGCCCCCTCCTAGCTCTCCTCAGCCCCTTTTTCAGCTCGTTCCTTGCTAACTTGTAACTCTCAATCGAGCCATCTGAACCTTGTTTCCTCATCCCTACATAAGCTTCCCTCTTCCTTTTCACAAGACATTCCACCTCTTTCGTGAACCATGGTTCCCTCACTCGGCCATTTCCTCCCTGCCTGACAGGGACATACCTATCAAGGACACCCAGTATTTGTTCCTTGAAAAAGTTCCACTTTTCATTCGTGCCTTTCCCTGACAGTTTCTGTTCCCAACTTATGCCCCCTATTTCTTGCCTAATTGCATCATAATTACCTCTCCCCCAATTGTAAACCTTTCCCTGCCGTACGACCCTATCCCTCTCCATTGCAATAACAAAAGACACCGAATTGTGGTCACTATCTCCAAAGTGCTCTCCCACAACCAAATCTAACACTTGGCCCGGTTCATTTCCCAGTACCAAATCCAATGTGGCCTCACCTCTTGTCGGCATATGTAACCTTAAGTAAGTATACAAAGTATACAAAGTTGTGAGCTTGTTTTTGTCGGGTAATCTCATTTATATTAGGTCTAATTTGAGACAAACAAACTCTCATCTCCTCATCAACACAAAGAAGCCTTTCTCTTTTCTGGTCTTTGATATTTGTCAGAGCTGAAAATCCCTGTTCACAACAATATGTCGTGGAGAACTGTAGAAGAATAGCTAATGCTCTTGAAGAGATGCGTGGATACTGTTTCTGGTTGTATATCCAAAAAGAGTCCAGTGGCATTCTCCCATGTTTCATTTTCAAGGTGCGATCATTCGAAATGCAGGCCATTTCCTCCTCCTCATCCAATGTCAGACCTGAACAGCTGGAATTCACAAAGGGGTCTCTAACCCAGTCGAAATTTTCGGTAGACAACAATGGGAAGTAATGAGCAATCTTTTCTACCAGTGTTGCAAGATGTTCCTGTATGAGGCCGTACAATTCATTGCTCGTTTTAAAACTTTTACCAGTGGAAACATTTTGAGGTTATGTTGCATCGCTCTTCCGAGCCAGAGCTGAAGCTTTTTTTTAATGCAGTTAGTTTGTCTGTAGTTGTCAGGATATTGTCATCGCGGCCTTGCATACTGGCATTGAGCACATTCAACCGGGAAAAGATACTGGCCAAATATGCCAGCTTTGCACACCAGTCATTGTCATCCAGTTGGTGGCACAATGGGTTCCCTTCTTGTTCCAAAAATTCTCTTAATTCGTTCTTCAGTTCCAACACCCGATTTAAAACTTTTCCGCGGGACATCCAGCGAGCCTCCGAGTGCAGAATTAGGCATTGATGTTTTGATTCCATGTCTTTGCAGAGTTGAGCAAATAACCGCGCCTTTAGTGGTTTTGCTTTGATGAAGTTCACAAATGCGCACAGTCTGATCTAGAACCAACTTCAAATCAGCTACAAGGTGATTAATGCCTCTCTGTGTAAAAAAAACAGTGAGTTGATATTACATTTGGATTTTTCTGTTTGATGAGTGCCGCCAAGCCTCTCTCATTCCCTATCATACATGGCGCTCCATCCGTACAAATTTCAATACAAGAATCCCATGAAATCTCAATTTTTTCCAAATACTCAGACAAAGTTTGGAAAATATCTTGTCCTCTGGTATGTTTTTCAAGTTCCTTGCAAAATAGAAACTGTGTGATTATTTTGTCATTGTGAATGAACCTGATATAGGCAAGCAACTGTGCTTTTCCACTAATGTCGGTCGATTCATCAACTTGAATGGCAAATTTAGAATTCTTCATACTTTCGGAAACACGCTTCTCAATATTAGCTGACATATCAAGTATTCTTCTGCGAATTGTATCATCAGACAAAGGAATTTCCATAACTTCTCGCTCAGCATCATCACCAAACAAACTTTTCACAATCAAGCTGCAGGCAGGCTGAATCAAATTTTCAGCTATTGTATGTGGTTTTGTCTGTTGAGCAATCAATTCAGCCACTTGGTAAGATACAATCTGCATCTTATCTGAGACTGTCATTCGTTTTTCAAAATATGATCGTTGGCATTTCTGCTGTTTCAAAAGCCTTTCAAAATATTGAACATCCTTGTTTGCCAGATTTCCATGTTTTGACAACAGATGTCTTTTCATCTTGCTTGGGACCATATTGGAATTGGAAAGCTTCTCACCACAGATCAAACACATAGGCCGAGATATGTTTTCATCTCCAGTCCATGTGAAACCGAGACTTAGATAGCTATCCATATATTGTCGACAAACTTTCTTTTTTGGAGGTTTGCTTGGGCCCGCCACTGGTGTAGAATTAAACGACTCTTCTTCAGCACTCTGGTTCGAACGGCGATTCTGGATCACAACATGGACTCGGATCGTCCTCAGCATCCCTTGATGCTCCTGCTCTCACTTTGGAAAAATATGTATCCATGTTTGAATGTTTCTTTCATTGTCCTTGAATCTTCCCGCCACACTTGCCATCCTCTGTCGCCGCACCAGTGTGGCGCGCCGCACCCTTTGGGAACCACTGAGTTAGAAGGAGCAAGGAGAATATATTAATATATGGAACAAGCATTTATATTATTGCGATTACAACTTTTTAAACCATATATGAGTAGTATTTATCTGGTCCTTGGAAATGTGAGGTCGACTTCCGGCATAATCAGAGATTCTGAACCAGATGGAATCTTGTGCCCAAAATGTAGAAAGCATGACTAGTGCACTAACCATTTTCGAAATAACATCAACACCAAGGTTTTCAAACAAGCAGCGCCAGAATGTTCATGAATTTCAATCCCGATCCACCCTCCAACAGAACAAAATTACTCTTGGCATCAAGGTTCGTATAAATCCTCAGGAAAAAAAAGAGAGCTCATTATAAATTTATGAATGGCTATAATTATATTTCTACTACAAATCATCTCTTTTGTATTTCACTGTGTTAGCATGTTTATTGGTTAATTCCTCTTGTATGAATCTAGCATAAGCATTACTGTAAATTTGTGGGCCACAATCCTCGCTACAAGCTGTCATTCACCAAACAATTGTGAGAGAGGTATATTGTTAGATGATAGCTCAGTTCTCATCAGTAAACCTTTCTGCTGCTGGAGATAAGGAGGACTAACCATGGTTTCTGTAAGGAGTCTTCTACAAATGGATCATTTTAGGATTTCCTATATATATTAGTCCAATTCATGTTTATACTGCAAATGAAGAATTACTGATGTCGTTTTTCAGCGTGCTAAATGCAACATCATTACAAATATATTCAGAAAGATGTTTATAACACTCTTTTCCCAGAAATTGACAAGAGCTGCTTTTGGGTGGGAAATGACGGTTTTCTCTGTTGTACAGTCCGGGACTTTGGAAAAAACCTTCAAGGGGCATGTCCCACAACGTATCGCTGGCAGGACAGCCTCAGGTTTACCTACCCCACCAGCAACTTAGTCAACTGAGGATCTTTGCGTGATTTTTAAACACCATTCCCCCATGCAAAGGAAAGAGTTGACGCTGGCCTTCTGCGTTGCATCATTCCAGGCTGGAGGTCTCAGTGGTAATTCATTAACATTCGTTTTTAACTCCTTATTTGTGTGTGCTCTGCAGTTATAATTGGTCACACATGTTATTTGATCTGTCTAAGTAAATTGTCACCTCACCTGTGTGTGTTTTTTAGTGTATTTTTATTTTATGATGTTTTGCAGCTACTGAAGTGTGTAGGATTAAGCAATTTCTGAAGAACAATTCTAAACTTTTCACAGAAAGTTTCACATTCTATGGAATGGTCCTTTATAATTACAACTGAATAGAGTTGATAGGGCACCTTCCTACCAGCCACTCATGCCATGCTTCAACTGCAGTGAAGTCGGAGAATTTGGGAGCCAGCCAAATCTCCGTTCACTGCGGCGGGGTGGGAAAATTTGGCCTTGGAGTTCTACAGCACAGAAACAGGCCCTTTGGCCCAACATGTCTATGCCAAACATCAAATGCCAATGTATACTTATCACATTTACCAGCACTTGGTCCCTAGCCTAATATGCCTTGGTGAGTTAAGTGCTTGTCCAGATGCTTCTTAAATGTTGCAAGAATAACAAAGCTTCTAAGTTTTTGCAAGATTATTGTGGGTTAAGTGTGCCGATACTGTGCCTTTAAGAAATGTATTTGAGTTATGTTTCAGGTCTGAATGTGTTTGCTCGTCCCTTCCATTTTATCAGAGCTGTTTGGTCTGGATCCAGCGGAACTGATGTTACTGCAGCAATATAATTAATGCAGTGTTTGTTCTGATCTGAATTAATACAGGGTCCTGTTGTTTTGCATTTTCCCCTGGGATATTTCAGAGTGGGGCTTTATTAGGTTGATTGACAGGTAAGGTCATATGACTGGGTACAGCTAGGTTCTCACAGGCAACTCAAAGCAGTCTGCTTTTGGGATTTTTAGAGAGAGGTTGTTTTCCCTGTATCTCTTACTTTGTCTGAAGTGGAGACTGGAATCTGTCAAGAAATAAGCCTTTTTCTCTGAGATTCTACTGTTTGGGAAGTTGTTGCATGAGAGTTAGAAGACAAGTTTCTGTCTGGATCACTTTCCAGAAGTGTCAAAATGCTGAAAATCTGGTACCTATGTAAGCATCTTTGGTTTCTGTGCTAACTGGTTCTAAAGAAGGAATTCATGTCTGTGGGGAGTACTGCTAAATCGGAACAATAGAGATAGCTAGCTGTTAAGAATTATACCTGTCATCTTTAAGTATTTAATTGGTAAAAGTTATGCTAATTCTTTTTGTTATATTGTAATTGTATTCTTAAATCAAGTTTGTTCTGAGAAAAGCTTCCGAGTGGGTCACTGGAATCATACCTGGAGTGAAACATCTTATGCTCACCCGAATACCACAATCAAATGTAAAAGTTAGGGCCCAGGCTAACTTCATAAAATATCTTGAAGTGTCTGATCGGGTCCTTAACATACGTAAAATATTTCCTTTTGCCGGGTTACGTTACATTGAAGAAATGTGCCATGACCTGTCAGTGGAATTAGGCACTGAGCGTATTGATGGATGGACACATTACTCTGAAAAAAATATTGATTTGTCTGAAGGATACAGGACAAAACGTTCAATTGAAACATCTAACCAGTTTGGTCCAACTGGAAACATTTCTGATGTACTGCGTACATTTAAATTAGAAACCACAGGAATGATATTAATGTATTGGAGTATCTAACAATCTGTAACTTTTGCTGCTTTAGCCTGTGCTTCAAACTCTGTGGAAAATAAACCTATGTAACCAATTTCCATCTTGTTCATTGAAAGAGATTTTGAAGTCAGTTTTGTGAGGGAAATATGACAACATTCTGCCATGAGTATCCAAAAAAATCTAAATTATTTCATTACTTTTCTTCCCAAATTCTATGCTGCAAAAACTTCTTGATTTGGAAACAAAGAACAATACAGCACAGGAACAGGCCCTTCGGCCCTCCAAGCCTGCGCCGCTCATGTGCCCAATGAGACCATTCGTTTGTATCCCTCTATTCCCAGTCTGTTCATGTGGCTATCTAGATAAGTCTTAAACGATCCCAGTGTGTCCGCCTCAATCACTTTGCTTGGCAGTGCATTCCAGGCCCCCACCACCCTCTGTGTAAAATACGTCCCCCCGACATCTGTGTTGAACCTTGACCCCCTCACCTTGAACCCATCACCCCTTGTGTTCGTCACCTCCGACCTGGGAAAAAGCTTCCCACTGTTCACCCTATCTATGCCCTTCATAATTTTATACACCTCTATTAGGTCGCCCCTCATCCTCCGTCTTTCCAGGGAGAACATCCCCAGTTTACTCAATCTCTCCTCATAGCTGAGACCCTCCATACCAGGCAACATCCTGGTAAACCTTTTCTGTACTCTCTCCAAAGCCTCCACGTCCTTCTGGTAGTGTGGCGACCAGAACTGGACGCAGTATTCCAAATGTGGCCTAACCATCGTTCTATACAGCTGCAACATCATATGCCAACTTTTATATTCTATGCCCCGTCCAATAAAGGCAAGCATGCCATATGCCTTCTTCACCACCCCTCTCCATCTGTGCTGCCACCCTTAAGGATCTGTGGACTTGTACACCCAGGTCCCTCTGTGTGTCTATACTCCTGATGGTTCTGCCATTTATTGTATAGCTCCCCCTTACATTAGATCTCCCGAAATGCATCACTTCGCATTTATCTGGATTAAATTCCATCTGCCATTTCTCCGCCCAATTTTCCAGCCTATCTATATCCTGCTGTATTCTCTGACAATGTTCATCACTATCCGCAACTCCAGCAATCTTTGTGTCGTCCGCAAACTTACTGATCACACCAGCTACATCTTCCTCCAAATCATTTATATATATATATATATATCACAAACAGCAGAGGTCCCAGTACAGAGCCCTGCGGAACAACACTAGTCACAGACCTCCAACCGGAAAAAGACCCCTCCACTGTTACCCTCTATCTTCTATGACTAAGCCAGTTCTCCACCCATCTAGCTAGCTCACCTTTTATCCCGTGAGATTTAACCTTTTGCACCAGCCTGCCATGAGGGACCTTGTCAAACGCTTTACTAAAATCCACATAGACGACATCCACGGCCCTTCCCTCGTCAATCGTTTTTGTCACCTCCTCAAAAAACTCAACCAAATTTGTGAGGCATGACCTCCCTCGTACAAAACCATGCTGTCTATCGCTAATGAGATTATTCAGTTATAAATGTGCATATATCCTATCTCTAAGAATCTTATCCAACAATCTCCCTACCAGGAGATTGTGCACCGGCCTATAATTACCCGGGTTATCCTTGCTTCCCTTCTTAAATAAGTTAACGTAGAGATGCAAATGTAGAGATGATGTAGAGATAAATGCAGGCTGATGCATTTTGGTCGATCGACCCAGGGCAGGACTTACTCAGCTAATGGTAGGGCATTGGGGAGAGTTATAGAACAAAGAGATCTAGGGGTTCAGGTTCACAGCTCCTTGAAAGTGGAGTCACAGGTGGACAGAGTGGTTAAGAAGGCATTCAGCATGCTTGGTTTCATTGGTCAGAACATTGAATACGGGAGTTGGGACATCTTGTTGAAGTTGTACAAGACATTGGTAAGGCCACTCTTGGAAAACTGCACAGTTCTGATCACCCTATTATAGAAAGGATATTATTAAACTAGAAGGAGTGCAGAAAAGATTGACTAGGATGCTACCAGGACTTGATGGTTTGAGTTATAAGGAGAAGCTGGATAGACTGGGACTTTTTTCTCTGGAGCGTAGAAGGCTGAAGGGTGATCTTATTGAGGTCTATAAAATAATGAGGGGCATAGATCAGCTACATAGTCAATATCTTTTCCCAAAGGTAGGGGAGTCTAAAACTAGAGGGCATAGGTTTGAGGGGAGAGATACAAAAGGGTCCAGAGGGGCAAGTTTTTCACACAGAGGGTGATGAGTGTCTGGAACAAGCTGCCAGAGGTAGTAGTCAAGGCGGTTACAATTTTGTCTTTTAAAAAGCATTTAGATAGTTACATGGGTAAGATGGGTATAGAGGGATATGGGCCAAATGCGGGCAATTGGAACCAGCTTAGGGGTTGAAAAAAGGGACGGCATGGACAAGTTGGGCATAAGGGCCTGTTTCCATGCTGTAAACCTCTATGACTCTATGAAAGACAGTTAGACCATAAGACCATAAGACATAGGAGCGGAAGTAAGGCCATTCGGCCCATCGAGTCCACTCCACCATTCAATCATGGTTGATTTCAACTCCATTTACCCGCTCTCTCCCCATAGCCCTTAATTCCTCGAGAAATCAAGAATTTATCAATTTCTGTCTTGAAGACGCTCAACGTCTCGGCCTCCACAGCCCTCTGTGGCAATGAATTCCACAGACCTACCACTCTCTGGCTGAAGAAATTTCTCCTCATCTCTGTTCTAAAGTAACTCCCTTTTATTCTAAGGCTGTGCCCCCGCGTCCTAGTCTCCCCTGCTAATGGAAACAACTTCCCTACGTCCATCCTATCTAAGCCGTTCATTATCTTGTAAGTTTCTATTAGATCTCCCCTCAACCTCCTAAACTCCAATGAATATAATCCCACGATCCTCAGACGTTCATCGTATGTCAGGCCTACCATTCCTGGGATCATCCGTGTGAATCTCCGCTGGACCCGCTCCAGTGCCAGTATGTCCTTCCTGAGGTGTGGGGCCCAAAATTGCTCACAGTACTCCAAATGGGGCCTAACCAGTGCTTTATAAAGCCTCAGAAGTACATCCCTGCTTTTGTATTCCAAGCCTCTTTGTTTCCACAGAGAGATGATTTTTTGGATAACCTATGATAGTCATATGATTATGCATAATCTACGTCACAGTAACATTTGCTGGTGAGTTTCTGATCCATGTCACCAGTGGAAGAATTCATTATCTGTTGCTCTGCCCATGATAATGAATGCACAATAGTGAGAGCTATTAGTCAACTTGTCGCTCTTCATAACACAAATTGCCTTCACAAAACAAATTGACTTAGTTGCTCCACAGATATCATTTGCAAATGTTGAAAGAGGATGAATCCTATTGAGTTCCAAGGTGTCTAATTTATGACAGAATTAGATTTATTGAATTATTTGATGCAACTACACATTTGAGAAAGTGTTACTGTTAGATGTTGTTAAAATAATCGAGATAACTAAATGAGCCCGAGTCCAAAGATTTCTTATAAACTCTCTGTTCAAAGGATTTAAAATGTGCTTGTGGCAAAAGTAGGGAAAAGTGTCCCTTTGTCTGTGTGGATTTTTCCTGTTTCCTTATTGCTTTTACATGAGTGTTTATGGACTGGTTGTGGTTGGCTCTGTACACAGTTTGTCAGCTCATGGAATACGGAATGTTGATGTGAGGATCGAACATTGAGGCAAAAATAGAACCCGAGACCAGAAATATTTAAAAAGTATATAGTATGGGCACAGAGAGAGGCATGATGGTTAACTCAGTCATGTGAAAGTCTTGCTAGAATTAGCAAATCCTGAAAAATGAATTAAACTGAAAAAGTGCTGGCATCAGGTAAAAGATACAAACTTCACTTAGTTAAGGCTACTAAACCCGTCGTCTTCTCAGCTCTGGAGATTGATAACGGCAGTGGAGACAAGCTGGCTTTGTCCCTTGGCCTTGGCATTTGTGCAAGAAGTCCATCTGGAAAAGGAATTATCAACCTACAGATTTGTACAGGGAAAGACAGTGAGGTGATTACAGACTGATTGGTTAGGTTTAAAAACAGATTTTACTTTATCTGATACAAGGCCAGAGCTAAAAACTTGATGAAGAAAGAGCCACCAAGACGCCAGGCATGATCTTATCAGCCAGCCAAATCTCTGTTCACTGTGGCGAGATGAGAAAATCCTCCAGCCATGAACGGTGGTAAGATTCCAGCCATTGTTGCTGCAGTGCGTAGGATTTAGTGAAACAATATCCAAGTTGTTGTGTGAACATAGAACATAAGAACTTGGAGCAGGAGTAGGCTATCTGGCCCCTCGAGCCTGCTCTGCCATTCAATAAGATCATGGCTGATCTTTTTGTGGACTCGGCTCCACTTACCCGCCCGCTCACCATAACCCCTAATTCCTTTGCTGTTCAAACATTTATCTATACTTGCCTTAAAAACATTCAATGAGGTAGCTTCAACTGCTTCACTGGGCAGGGAATTCCACAGATTCACAACCCTTTGTGTGAAGAAGTTCCTCCTCAACTCAGTCCTAAATATGCTTCCCCTTATTTTGAGGCTATGCCCCTAGTTCTAGTTTCACCTGCCAGTAGAAACAACTTCCCTACTTCTATCTTATCTATTCCCTTCATAATCTTTTATGTTTCTACAAGATCTCTCCTCATTCTTCTGAATTCCAATGAGTATAGCCCCAATCTACTCAGTCTCTCCTCATAAACCAACACTCTCAACTCCGGAATCAACCTAGCGAATCTCCTCTGCACCCCCTCCTGTGCCAGTATATCCTTTCTCAAGTAAGGAGACCAAAACAGTACACAGTACTCCAGGTGTGGCCTCACCAGCACCTTATACAGCTGCAACATGACCTCGCTGTTTTTAAACTCCATCACTCTAGCAATGAAGGACAAAATTCCATTTGCCTTCTTAATTACCTGCTGCACCTGCAAACCAACTCCTTCAGATCCCTGCACAAGGACACCCAGGTCCCTCTGCACAGCAGCATGTTGCAATTTTTTACCATTTAAATAATCGTCCATTTTGCTGTTATTCCTACCAACATGGATGACCCCACATTTACCAACATTGTACTCCATCTGCCAGACCCTCGCCCACTCACTTAGATTATCTATATCCCTTTGGAGACTTTCAGCGTCCTCTGCACACTTTGCTCTTCCACCCATCTTAATGTCATCTGCGAATTTTGACACACTACACTTGGTCCCCAACTCCAAATCATCTATGTAAATCGTAAACAATTGCGGTCCCAACACTGATCCCTGAGGCACACCACTAGTCACTGATCGCCAACCAGAAAAACACCCATTTACCCCCACGCTTTGCTTTCTGTTAGTTAACCAATCCTTTATCCATGCTAATACATTACCCGTAACACCGTGCACCTTTGGTATGTAGCAGTCTTTGATGCAGCACCTTGTCAAATGCCTTCTGGAAACCCAGATACACCACATCCACAGGTTCCCCATTGTCCACTGCATATGTAATGTCCTCAAAGAATTCCACCAAATTAGTCAAACATGACCTGCCCTTTATGAACCCATGCTGCGTCTTTACTCTGGGTGTGCTATTGACACCCAGAGTAAAGACAAGAAATGTGAGGCCAGGCAGAAGGTCTCGCACTGCTCACCATGATTTCCCTCTTACAACTCTGATCTTCTCCATCACAAATCCTGTAGCCTCCTCCTTCAGCAACATTTTCAATTGAATGAGGTTCAACGTCCAATATCTGAGGCTCTCTGGAACTCACTCTTGTCTGCGGTCTACTGACCCCTTTAGTGAAAATGGGTGAAAACTCCATAATGGCTGCTAAATATCACCAGCTGACAAAAATGGTGATTTGCGGCAGTGAGATTTCAGTTTGAGACCCCCCCTCCCCGCTGGTGATATAATCAGCTTTACAACTAGCAAGAGCACTGACCTGATTTCCATTCATTTTAATCCTCCCCCCTTGATGGCGTGACCCCCGATGTTGGGGGGGTGTGGTGATGTTTGCATGGGTGGGGGTGGGGAGACTTTCCATTGTCCACCAGGCATCCCGATCTCCATGGAGGGGTGGGGATTTCTCAAAAGAGATCTCCCCATCTCGGAATCGCGGTGTTGCTGGTGTGGTAAGGCCCCTCCCCTCCAGCTGGCTGTGTGACCCCTCGCTAGCACTCTGAAATTGCACTGTTTGGTCAGATGGGGAAAGGAGTTTGTGAAGCCAGCCAGTTTTATACAGCTTTTCTCACCCGGTCCAGCACTCTGTGCCACTGGGAAGGGACATGTTCCCAGATTGCTCAACCTTTATAGTGAATATTGTGAATAAAAAGGTTTTAATTCAGATCCAATTTCCATCCTGAAATACCATAACTGAGAAAAACTAACTTGTGGGGACTTTACCAAGAAGCTGATTGGCTAGCATGCTCATGAGAAAATAGTGACAGCAGTGATGATAAAATAAGCGATTTGATTTCAAGTAATTTTGGTAATTGGCTTGCATCCTTTATACAGATTTAAATCTGAGCAAAGTAAATACATTGCTGCTTCAGAAACATTGAAATCTATAGAGAGTTTCATTGATGACAGAGATCCCTAGGGCAGACGAATGAAACATTGCAATCTGCTGTTTGGTATAAACTGCATTTGACCTGTGCAGAATTCCCAATTTCAGATATTTTGGAAGCTCAGATTTTACAATTTTTACCACTGAATCTCATTAAAAACCATTCAGGCAAAAATAACTGCTCTCTCTCTGTGCTCCTTCATTTCCCACCCCCTCAACACTGCTTTCTGATGGTGATATTCCTGCTGAATCTACATTGACTTCAGCCTGGTGTTAAATCATAACAACAAGCGTTACAGATTGACAGCACGGAGCTACAATGCAGCAAAGATCACCGCAGAGTGACTGGAGACTTTACAATCATGTTACCTGGAATGTGAGGTTGACAAGGGAGGAGACACCATCTCTGATCAGGAGATAATCAGTACAGTGAATGGGCTACTCCTGCTCCTAATTGGTGTGTCTGTGTGTGTCCTATATTCACTGTCACTGGAATGAATAGATCCTTTCAAAATAAATTGACAAAACATCATTCCTTGCACCTGGAAGATATGTATGGTCACACATTAATTAATTTAAAAACATGATTGGATGTAAGACCATAAGACATAGAAGCAGAATTAGGCCATTTGGCCCATCGAGTCTGCTCCACCATTCAATCATGGCTGATACGATTCTCATCCCCATTCTCCTTCCTTCTCCCGTAACCTTTGATCCCCTTATTAATCAAGAACCTACCTATCTCTGTCTTAAAGACACTCAATGACCCGGCCCCCACAGCCTTCTGTGGCAATGAGTTCCACCGATTCACCACCCTCTGGCTGAAGAAATTCCTCCTCATCTCAGTTTTAAAGGATCATCCCTTTAGCCTGAGGTTGTGCCCTTGAGTTCTAATCTCTCGATCAGTTTTTGGTGGAATTGTTTGGTTGGGTCACTCATTGCATTAATGCAGTTTCATCAGGCGATTCATACATTTTGTTAATAAATCTGATTATTTTCGTCCTAACATGAACACAGCAGAAAGCAAGTAGACAACTTCAGAACTATTCTTTTTGGCTAGTTTTAAGCTAGAGTTGTTCATATTTCTTCAGAGGATTTACAGTCTAATCATATCTTGCTGAAGAGCTTTAGGGCAAACTCTTGCACAGAGTTTCATCAAAGCTGCTCAGCTATAACAAAAGACAAGTCCTGCAGCAGCTGGGATTCAGAGTGTGGAAAATGCTCATCAGGTCTGGCAACATGTGGCACGGTGGTTAGCACTGCTGTCTCACAGCACCAGGGACCCGGGGTCGATTCCCAGCTTGGGTCACTGTCTATGTGGAGTTTACATGTTCTCCTCGTGTCTGCGTGGGTTTCCTCCGGGAGCTCCGGTTTCCTACCACAGTTCAAAGATGTGCGGGTTAGGTTGATTGGCCATATTAAATTGTCGCTTAGTGTCAGGAGGCAGACTTCAGTTCCGGGTCCACTAATGATATTTAAAATAGATGGACATGATGATTTAAATAATTTATTCAGCTCTGTGCTGATTTCTGGCGCTGAGCTGATGGTGTCAGAAATCTGGCTGCCGGCGACACACGGAGGCCGTGGCACCCAACAGGGAGCCTGCGAAACGGCCTCTGCTCAAGTCTCCCCGCCCGCTGTGCTACTAATGCAGTGTAGCAGGATGGGAAAATCGCACCCGATATGTCTGGTCCAGTTCAGTTTGTGATCAACAGTAACCTCTCCTCCTCCCCGTCAATGATGGTAATGCCATCGAATGTATTAGTCTTCCAGCCCCAGTAAGATTACCTCCTTGTGATTGAAAACTGAGATCTGACCTCACCAGCACGAGATGCACTCTAGTATTGCTTCATTAATTACACCTTTAGCTTCCCATCACAACAATTCCATTTCAACAAACAAGGAGGCAGACTTCAGTTCCGGGTCTGATAGTTCGAACAAATTTTCCACTAAAATCCCAGATCTCATTCTTATTGCCATTTAATATCAAATTATCATTCATTCTTCAAGCTAATCTGTGCTAAAATTCATGTCACTGACCTCACCTGTCTGCACACCTTTGGACTGTTACAGATTGTTTTGCTTCATTGGACCCTCTACTCACTCTGAACTGAGAGACTTTGGTCAATATTTCTTCTCTTAAATTATTTGTAAAATGAATAAAGCAGAACAGACACCTGATCTTTGTGTGAATTCCCTTTCCAACCATCACCGCCATGATATCTCTTCTTGGAAAACATCAATAACAGACCCAGCCCATAGTCTTTGCTGAATCCATTGACTCTGTCTGCACTTCCCACTGCCTCGGCAAAGCAGCCAGTATAATTAAGGACCCCATGCACCCAGACATTCTCTCTTCCACCTTCTTCCGTCAGGAAAAAGATACAAAAGTCTGAGGTCACGTACCAACCGACTCGAGAACAGTTTCTTCCCTGCTGCTGTCAGACATTTGAATGGACCTACTTTACATTAAGTTGATCTTTCTCTCCACCCTAGCTGTGACCATAACCCTACATTCTGCACTCTCTCATTTCCTTCTCTATGAATGGTATGTTTTGTTTGTAATAGCGCACAAGAAACAATACTTTTCACTGTATGTTAATACATGTGACAATAATAAATCAAATCAAATCAAGTAATGATCACAGTGCAGCTGCGGATATCATCACAAGCTTGCATTTATTCTCCAGCAGGTTTGGAACTGAAATACTTTGTTTAAGTAGCAACTTGGACAGAACCCCACCCATTGGTCAAACAAGCAACTGCTTCTGGCAACGCTGTCGCACCAATGTTGTTTTGAACAGGAATGGAGGAATGTTCTCTAAGATATAAACTGGAAGACAATCATGGAGAAACTCTTCTTAAAGAATCGAAAGAGGTTTTGTAATGAAAAACCTGTTGAAGGATAGCCACTTACAGCTTTGGACAAATAAATGTTTTTTTTTACATTACTGCATCATGAAGTTCTGACAAACTGGAAACTGTTTCTGATTGCGGCAACGATTTCCCTACTATAACCAGGAAGTTTATAACTGTTATTATACACAACCTCTTCCTCCTTCTTAATCAGCAATGACCAAAGAATTGAACAGCAGAAGGAAAATTGCTGTATTTGACAAAAATATAGGAAATAATCATCATATGCTTTGATTAAAATGAATAGGTTACAACAAAAATGCTTTAAAGTTGAATCCAAAAAGTCATGTCCCTGATGGTGGGGGAGTCCAGAACTAGGGGTCATAGTTTGAGGATAAGGGGCAAACCTTTTAGAACTGAGGTGAGGAGAAATTTCTTCACCCAGAGGGTGGTGAATGTGTGGAATTCACTGCCACAGAATGTAGTTGAGGCTAAAATGTTGTGTGATTTCAAGAAGAAATTAGATATAGCTCTCGGGGCTAAAGGGATCGAGGGATATGGGGGGGAAGGTGGGATCAGGATATTGAATTCGATGGTCAGCAATGATCATAATGAATGGGGGAGCAGGCTTGAAGGGCCGAATACCCTCCTCCTGCTCCTATTTTTTACGGTTCTATGTTTATCTGTCCTCACGGAGCCCACAGCATCTATTGTTGGAATGTAGGCAGTACTGCAGTACCTGGGCGGTATCCATATTCAAGTGGGAAGGTGAGACTGAAATCTGATTTTTAAATTAACATCTTAAAATCAGCACACTAATTATCACCCTATGGATCAAAACCCACTTGGAGTATGATGCACCTCAATGAGCACCCGGAAACAAGGCTTTAGAACTGAAGGCTTTAATACATTAACAATGAAACTACTAACACAAATTCACCCGTTCAGACTGAAGGGGTCCTGGCGGAGCAGGGGGTCTTATACCCTGCCACCGGAGGCGGGACCCCACTGGAGTGTGCCATGATAACACTTAGGACAGGTAAACACCCTATCCCAACAACATAGTACAACCCCCATAACAACAACACCCTAGCCCAACAGTAACACAATAACAACCCCAGTGGTGAACCAACGATGGTTCACCACATTCACCCCTCCTTTAGGAACCAAAGGTGGCGGGGTGGATGAAAACAGACAATGACAAAAAAAATAACAGGATTCACAAGTCCAGACGGTCTGGAGGACCACACCGACGCTGCGATCTTCTCAACACCGGTTGCGAAACCGGAGCAGGTGCTTGCGATGGCTCTCTCAAAACAACATCTGGCTGTCCCCTCAAAGACTCCCGGGCCGGCCGGCCCTGATGAGGCGATGGTGTAGGGGATCCTGGAACGTTTGGTGGTGGTGGTGGTGGTGATGATGGTGGCGCCGATCTCCGAGTCTCAGGCAAGCTGTACATGGGAGTAAAAGTGTTATGCACTGGTCCCGGTGCTGACCGCGCCACGTCTGGGGAAGTAATGAGGAGTAGTGGATCTGTGACTGGGGGAATAGGAGCGACAGGAGTTGCTACGTCCCCTGCGGGCGCCAGGTCTCTAATGGAGACAGTGTCCTCTCGCCCGTCAGGATATGCCACATAGGCATACTGAGGGTTGGCGTGGAGGAGTTGGACCGGTTCGACCAAGGGGTCGGACTTGCGAGCCCTCACATGGCGCCGCAGAAGGACGGGTCCTGGGTACGTCAACCAGGCTGGCAATGAGGTCCCCGAGGTCGACTTCCGAGGGAATGAGAACATCCTCTCGTGGGGAGTAGCATTGGTTGCCGTACACAGGAGGGAGCGGATAGAATGGAGCGCAGTTGGAAGGACCTCCTGCCACCGGGAGACTGGAAGGCCCTTGGATTTCAGTGCCAGTAGGACAGCCTTCCAGACTGTAGCATTCTCCCTTTCCACCTGTCCGTTACCCCTAGGGTTGTAGCTCGTGGTTCTACTAGAGGCAATCCCGAATGAGAGCAGGAATTGCCTCAAGTCGTTGCTCATGAACGACGAGCCCCTGTCGCTATGAATATAGCAGGGGTACCCGAACAGGGTAAAAAGCTCACTGAATGCCTTGATGACGGTGGCAGTCGACGTGTCCGCACAGGGGAAAACAAACGGAAACCGGGAAAATTCGTCTATTATGTTAAGAAAATAGACATTCCGATCCGTTGAGGGAAGGGGGCCCTTAAAATCTACACTCAGCCTCTCAAAAGGGCGAGTGGCCTTGACCAAATGTGCCCGGTCTGGTCGATAAAAGTGTGGTTTGCATTCTGCGCAAATCCGACAACTTCTAGTAACTGACCTGACCTCCTCCACCGAGTAGGGTAGGTTGCGGGCTTTTATGAAGTGGTAGAGTCTGGTGACTCCAGGATGACACAGATCATTGTGGAGAGCCTTCAAGCGGTCCTCCTGCATGATGGCGCATGTTCCGCGCGAGAGGGCATCCGAGGGCTCATTGAGCTTCCCTGGACGATACATAATATCGTAATTATAGGTGGAGAGCTCAATTCTCCACCGCAAGATCTTATCGATTGCCCCTCTGCGTGTTACTGAACATAAACGCCACGGATCGTTGATCCGTGATCAGGGTGAACTGCTTACCTGCCAGGTAATGGCGCCAGTGTCTGACTGCCTCCACAATGGCCTGAGCCTCCTTTTCCACCGCTGAGTGCCGAATCTCTGGGCCTTGAAGGGTGCGGGAAAAAAACGCGACGGGCCTGCCTGCCTGGTTTAGTGTGGCGGCTAGGGCGAAGTCCGATGCATCACTCTCCACCTGGAAAGGGATGGATTCATCCACCGCGTGCATCGTGGCTTTCGAGATGTCGCTTTTCAAAACCTTGAAGGCCAATTGGGCCTCCGGCGTAAGTGGGAAGGTCGTGGACTTAATGAGCGGACGAGCTTTGTCCGCGTAGTTGGGGACCCACTGTGCATAATACGAAAAGAACCCGAGGCATCTCCTCAGTGCTTTCGTGCTAGCGGGCAAGGGAAGTTCAGTGAGTGGGCGCATACGGTCTGGATCAGGGCCAATGACCCCGTTTTCCACCACGTATCCGAGGATGGCTAACCTATGCGTACGGAATACGCACTTCTCCCTGTTATAGGTCAGATTCAGGCGAGATGCAGTGCGTAGAAAGTGTTGGAGATTCGTGTCGTGGTCCTGCTGGTCATGGCCGCAGATGGTGACGTTATCCAGGTACGGGAAGGTAGCCCGCAACCCGTTCTGGTCCACCATTCGGTCCATAGCACGCTGGAAGACCGAGACCCCATTGGTGACACCAAATGGAACCCTGAGGAATTGGTATAGATGACCATCCGCCTCAAAAGCCGTATATTGTCGGTCCTCTGGGCGGATGGGGAGTTGATGGTAGGCGGACTTAAGGTCTATGGTAGAAAACACTCGGTACTGCGCAATCTGATTGACCATATCAGAAATGCGCGGGAGAGGATACGCATCCAGCTGCGTGTATCTATTAATGGTCTGACTATAGTCGATGACCATCCGAGGTTTGTTCCCGCTTTTGACTACCACGACCTGCGCTCTCCACGGACTAGCACTGGCCTGTATGATCCCTTCCTTGAGGAGCCGCTGAACCTCAGATCTAATAAAGATCCGGTCCTCAGCGCTGTAACGCCTACTTTTAGTAGCGATGGGCTTGCAGCCAGGTACCAGATTTTTAAAAAGGGATGGTGTCGTGATCTTCAGGGTGGATAGATTGCACGCGGGGCGCTTTGGGCAATTTGGAGGCTGCGGCTGGTTCCCTACTGCCAGTGAAGGGAGTGGCCCACCGTACTGTAGGATCACACTCCTCATGTGGGCCATAAAGTTTAGTCCGAGGAGAATTGGCGCGCAAAGGTGAGGTAGCACAAGGAGCCTGTATTGCTCGTAAACTGTGCCCTGTACCTCAAGAGTTACCATACATTGTCCTTGGATCGGTACAGACCGGGACTGTGATGCCATGGAAATTGTCTGTTTGGCAGGGAGAACCCGGAGTCCACACCTTTTAGCAGTTTCAGGGTGTATGAAACTTTCGGTGCTCCCACTGTCAAACAGACAATTCACAGTTCTGCCACCAACCGTTCCCTCCATCATGGAATGTTCCAGTCTGTAATGCCTGGTCTGATCCAGAGAGATCGACGCCACCGTTGGCCCCTGGGCGTCACTGCATGCTGCCGATGTGGATGCTGAGGACCCCTGCTGGTCGCTGCTGCATGCTGCCGATGTGGATGCTGAGGACCCCTGCTGGTCGCTCCTAGTCGTCGTGGACCATGATGGCCGCCCCCATGAATCGCATGTGGCCGAGGGCTCCAAGCGCAGCGACTCCTGGTGGTCTTCCTCCTCCTCTGTCTGCCACGATGGCGCCGTCCTGAGATCGCACGTGGTCGGACCTCGTGGGTACTGCAGCGCCGAAAGAGATGGTCTCCGTTCTGGAGGGTTACAAGCTGCACTGCCGTTTTTAGGTTTGGACCTGCAGACTTTGCCGTAGTGGCCTTTTTTACCGCACTGGCTGCAGATTGCCGTTCTTGCCGGACACTGTTGCCGTGGATGCTTGGCCCCACCGCAAAAATAGCATCGCTGGCCACCTGGAGCTGCCGCCGTCGTCGAATCGATCTGGGAGCGCGGGTTCGCGGGGCGAGGAGGGAGCAGAGCTTGCTCCAACCACGTTGACTGCACGTGGTCCTCGGGGTACAGCGCCAAGCTCTTCGACGCCGCCTCCAACCTCACGGCCATCCCCATTGCCTGGGTCAAGTTGAGTTTCCCCTTTTCTAATAATTTAAGTCTGATGTACGAGGACCCTACCCCTGCTACGAACGCGTCTCGGGCGAGGTCTTGCATGTACTGCTCGGCGGAGACATCCTTACAGTCACAACCCCTGGCAAGCTGCAGGAGTTCATTGGCGTAGTCTTCTATGGTCTCGCCCGACTGCCGACGTCGTGTAGCGAGGAGATAACGAGCGTGAATCTCGTTGGGTGGCGTAATGTACCTATTCTTTAGGAGCTCGACGGCACCCTGGTAAGTGGAAGCTGCACGAATGGCTAGGTAAATCGTGTCGCTTACCCTTGCGTGGAGGACCTGGAGTCTATCACTGTCTGTAGTGATAGCTACCGAGGCTGCCAGGTAGTCCTCAAAGCACTTCCACCAATGTTCGAACGTGTTAGCTGCACCGACCGCACGTGGGTCCAGTGTCAGACGATCCGGTTTTAGGATCTGTTCCATATTCTCAGTTAATGTATTAAATTGATGCACCTCAATGAGCACCCGGAAACAAGGCTTTAGAACTGAAGGCTTTAATACATTAACAATGAAACTACTAACACAAATTCACCCGTTCAGACTGAAGGGGTCCTGCCGGAGCAGGGGGTCTTATACCCTGCCACCGGAGGCGGGACCCCACTGGAGTGTGCCATGATAACACTTAGGACAGGTAAACACCCTATCCCAACAACATAGTACAACCCCCATAACAACAACACCCTAGCCCAACAGTAACACAATAACAACCCCAGTGGTGAACCAACGATGGTTCACCACAGAGTATTGGGTGCCATTCTGGTTACCAGAACATCAGACGTTACTGAGAGGATCTACACAAACTCTTGAAAAAATCACACAAAACCTCTTCCATTCCTTTCAAATGTCTGGGATAAATTGAATCCAGCTCCATGTACATGTGTTTACTTTAAAACATTCTAATTTAGCTAATATTATATCCGCGTGATCTGCAACTGCTCTGGGTATTAATTCTATCTGTCTCAGTTAAAAAAGCTTTGACTGTTCTTTCCACGCTTTTGTTACTGATAATCCCTTCCGATTCCTCCTGGAATGCGAGCTGCCTCTTAACTGACTCCTAATCAGACTGAATATTTACTTTACTATTGTTTTAAATATTTCTACCATCCTTTAGATTCATTTTGCACTTCTACACATCTCTGTTAGCATTAACTGTTCCTTATACTTTTGTACAACAGAGTGACTACTGACTGGTGTCGTATTTCTAACAGATTTCTTTCTGAGTGCGTATTGCTGTATGAAGTAATTATCCATTGTGGGTTGATTACATTACATCTTTCATTCTGTTATGGTGCAGATCAGAAACCCCAAAGTATATTACCAAGTCAGACAAGACCCCAATGATTTTCTATTTTGTCATTAATGTGAGATTAATGGGGGCGATTCTCACAAAAAAAATTGAAGTGTCGAATTTGCATAGAATTCGAGTAAATCCTGCTGGTTTCTTTTCAATGGGATTTTCAAAATGAATCTCCCACACTCTGGGCACTGCAGAGCGCACTAGCGTGAATCTCGTTAAAAATCAATGGGTGGGGCCCATTCTTGCTGGAGAGGCCGGCAGCATAGCGGTGGGCAGGTCATTGCGCATGCGCCGATCTGATCAGCACATGTGCAGTGACCCCTGTCTGCCAGCCTCCCGATCACTGTCCAGCCCCATGACCCCTGCACCGCCGGCTGTGGGATCCCCCCAGCCCACAATCACTGGCCTCTCAGACATGACCCAGTCAGCGTCGATCCCATCCCGGCCTGCGTCGACCTCCACCCCCTCCATCCCGCACCCTCCCACAGTCCCAGCCCCCTCCCAACCCTGATGGCCAGCCCAGATCATTGGCCTCCCTCCTCTGTCTCCGCCAAGTGCAGAGTGGCAGTGGAACCCACCCCAATGATTGTCCCACCTCCTTGGCACTGCCGATGCCCACTGGGCAGTGCCATGGTGCCCCTTGGGCAGTACCAGGGAGCCAAGCTGCTGCTGCCAAGCTGGCAATGCCAAGCTGGCAATGCCTGGGGGCACCCTCCTTTATCCCTGACCTCTTGGGGGGGGCCTCCACAGCCTCCCTTCACTCCAGCAGGCTCAGGTTGCCAGCTCCCCGCAAGTGGTGAGTTGTTGTAAACCCACTGGAGTGAAACATTCCTAGAGGAGGGGAAGAGGCTAGCAGGCACGGAGACCTCAGTCCTGGGCCCGCTAATTATATGCTGATTCTAATTTAAATAATTTATACAGCTCCACGCCGATTTCTGACGTGGAGCTGATGGCACCAGAAATCTGGCAGCTGGAGACTCGCAGAGGCCATGGCAACCAATGGGAGCCCATTAAATAACCTCCGTGTGAGTCTCATTCCAGGTGCGGTTCCACTGACAAACGAGGGAACTTCATCAAAACAAACTTTATTTAACAACACAGTTTAACAAATGAATTAGCTTAACATTTAACAAATGAACAATATTAAAACATGACAAGGTACAATTCTTAACCACTAACTTCTCACTATGAGTTCCAGCCAAACACTATTCCTCTTACAGACCTAAATCCCTCTTCAAAGTCAGTTAGCCGCACACAGGCTTACGTGCTTGTGCTCAGATTGCTGGGTCCTGGAGCTCCCGGATAACTTCCAGAGAGAGAGAGAAAGGGAGAGAGAGAGAGAGAGAAATGTCTTGCTTCTTTCTGAACCAGGCAGTAACTGCTTGTTTCAAAACAAAAGATGTTCAGGTTCGGTGGATTGGCCGTGCTAAATTGCCCTGAGTGTCACAAGATGTGTACGATTAGTGGGATAAAGCTGTGAGGTTATGGGCATAGGGCAGCGTGGGCCTGTAAGATGCTCTGTCAGTGAGTTGGTACAGACCTAATAGGACAAATGGCCTCCTTCTGCGCTGTCGGGATCTTATGATTTTTGAACATCAATTTAGACACAGTTTCCAAAAAGGACACTCATAATCTATCTGCCAAAAGTTCAAAATAGTTATAGCACTCAGCCAAATCTCTGTCCACTGCAGTGGGACTGGAGAATCTCGCCGGTGTGAATGGCTGGAAAATTCCACACGTGATTCACTTCATTTTTTTTCAAGGTGCTGGAAAAATTGTAATGATGACAGGATACTGGTGGGTTGTTAAATATGGTCAACGGTTATGGTGGTAAATGGTTTTCCTCACCCTATATCCACTGGGAGGATTGTCCGACCCTTAATGAAGCTGCCCAGATATCAGCAGGGACCGCGTCACGGGACTGGAGCTGCAGATTGCTGACCTTAGTCTAGTCAGGGAGAATGAGAGACTAATAGACATGAGTTATAAGCAAGTAGTTACACCGGGGCCTCAGGAGGAAGACACGTGGGTCACAGTTAGGAGGAGTAAAAGTCAGAAGGGTAACGTACCAGAGAGTATCCCAGTGGTTGTCTCTCATAGCAGGAAGGGCTCGACTCTTAGTGAGCAATTAGTGGAGGGGTCACCTGTGGTTGTCCCCTTCCAAAACAAGTATATTGTTTTGGATAGTGTGGAGGAGGATGACTCTCCAGGGGTAAGCCACAGTGACCAGGTCACTGGCACAGAGTCAGGCTCTGTGGCCCGGAAAGGAAAGAGAGGGATTAGGAGAGCAATAGTGGTGGGGGACGCGTCGGTTAGAGGCACGGGCAGGCGATTCTGTGGGTGCGAACGGGACTCCAGGATGGTAGTCTGCCTACATGGTGCTGGGGTACTGGATGTCTCCGAGTGGATAGGGGAGGCATATTAAAAGGGGAAGATAAAGAAACGGATGTATTGTTCACATTGGTGCAAATGACGTAGATAGGAAGAGCAGGGGGATCCTACGAGAGCAATTCAGGGAGTTGGGAAATAGGCTAAAAAGTAGGGCCTCCAGGGTGGCAATATCTGGGCTGCTCCCAATGCCTCATGCCAGTGAGGCTAGGAATAGGGAGTTAGTACAATTGAACGCTTGGCTAAAGGACTGGTTCAGGAGGGAGGGCTTCATTTTCCTGGATCATTGGGAAGTTTTCAAGAGAGGATGGCACCTGTACAAGAAGGATGGGTCAGAACTAAATTGGAAGGGCACGAATATCCTGGCTGGGAGTTTTGCTCGTGCAGTTCGGGTGGGTTTAAACTAATATGGCAGGGGGGTGGGGATCAAAAAATCAGGTCTACAAGTGTAGAGGCTGGGGACGAGCTTGGCGCCAGGACAAGGCTGGCAAAGAAGAAGAGCACTCTGGGGGAGGATGACCTCACTGGGCCTGGAGGTCTGGAGTGCATCTACTTCAATGCAAGGAGCGTAGCAGGTAAGATAGACGAACTTAGAGCCTTAATGCTCACAAGGAATTTGGATGTGGTTGCGGTGACAGAGACTTGGTTGAAAGAGGGACAGGACTGGCAGTTCAATATTCCGGGGTACAAGTGTTTTAGGCGAGACAGAGGAGGAGCCAAAAGAAGTGGGGGAGTAGCAGTATTAGTTAGAGGACATAATACAGCGGTGCAGAGGGAGGACAATTCTGAGGGGTCGTGTAACGAGTCACTGTGGGTGGAGCTCAGAAACAGGAAGGGCGCAGTCACTATGTTGGGGGTATACTACAGGCCCCCCAACAGCCCAAGGGAAGTGGAAGAACGGATATGTCAGGAGATACTGGATAGGTGCAGGAAAAATAGGGTTGTTGTAGTGGGAGACTTCAATTTCCCTGGTATAGACAGGAAATCGCTTAGAGCTGGGACTCTGAATGGGGAGGAATTTGTAAAATGCGTACAGGAAAGTTCTTTGGAACAATATGTAGATAGCCCGATGAGAGAGGGGGCTATACTGGGCCTAGTACTGGGGAATGAGCCCGGTCAGGTCTTCAAAGTTTCAGTAGGGGAACATGTGGCAAATAGTGACCACAATTCTGTTAGCTTTAGGACAGCGATGGAAAAGGATGAGTGGTGTCCCAAGGATAAGGTGTTGGATTGGGGGAAGGCTAACTTTAGTGGGATTAGGCAGAAATTGGCAGCTGTTGATTGGGAGAGGCTGTTTGAGGGTAAATCCACATCTGGCATGTGGGAGTCTTTTAAGGAACAGTTGTTAGGGCTGCAGGACAGGCATGTGCCTGAAAAAAAGGATAGGAAGGGTAGGATTCGAGAACCGTGGATAACCAGGGAAATTGAGGGACTGGTCAAAAAGAAAAGAGAGGCGTACATTAGGTCCAGGCAGCTAAAAACGGAGGGAGCCCTGGAGGAATACAAAGAAAGTAGGAAAGAACTCAAACGAGGAATTAGAAGGGCAAAAAGGGGTCACGAAATGTCCTTGGCAGACAGGATTAAGGAGAATCCCAAGGCATTTTATTCATACGTTAGGAACAAAAGGGTTGTAAGGGAAAAAATCGGATCTCTCGGACAAATGTGGGGAATTATGCTGAGAGCCCAAAGAAGTAGGGGAGATCCTAAATGAATACTTTGCGTCGGTATTCACAAAGGAGAGGGATGTGTTGACTGGGAGTGTCTCGGAGGGGAGTGTTGAACCGTTAGAGAAAATCTCCATTACAAGGGAGGAAGTGTTAGGTTTTTTAGAGAATATAAAGACTGACAAATCCCCAGGGCCTGATGGAATCTATCCAAGGCTGCTCAGGGAGACGAGAGATGAAATCGCTGGGCCTCTGACACAAATCTTTGTCTCGTCACTGGACACAGGTGAGGTCCCAGAGGATTGGAGGATAGCTAATGTGGTCCCGTTATTTAAGAAGGGTAGGAAGGATAACCCGGGTAATTATAGGCCGATGAGCTTGACGTCCGTGGTAGGGACGTTGTTGGAGAGGATTCTTAGAGATAGGATGTATGCGTATTTAGAAAGGAATAAACTCATTAACGATAATCAGCATGGTTTTGTGAGAGGGAGGTCATGCCTCACTAACCTGGTGGAGTTTTTTGAAGATGTGACGAGAATGGTTGACGAGGGAAGGGCCATGGATGTCGTCTATATGGACTTTAGTAAAGCGTTTGACAAAGTACCTCATGGTAGGTTGGTGCAAAAGGTTGGATTTCATTGGATAAAGGAGGAGGTGGCTAGATGGGTGGAGAACTGGCTTGGTCACAGAAGACAGAGGGTGGTAGTGGAAGGGTCTTTTCCCGGCTGGAGGCCTGTGACTAGTGGTGTTCCACAGGGCTCAGTATTGGGACCTCTGCTGTTTGTGATTTATATAAACGATCTGGAAGAAGGTGTAACTGGGGTGATCAGTAAGTTTTCGGGCAACACAAAATTGGCAGGACTTGCAGATAGTGAGGGACATTGTCAGAGGCTACAGAAGGATATAGATAGGCTGGAAATTTGGGCAAAGAAATGGCAGATGGAGTTCAATCCTGATAAATGCGAAGTGATGCATTTTGGTAGAGCTAATGTAGGGGGGAGCTATACGACAAATGGCAGAACCATGAAGGGTGTAGATACGCAGAGGGACCTGGGTGTGCAAGTCCACAAATCCTTGAAGGTGCCGTCACAGGTGGAGAAGGTGGTGACGAAGGCATATGGCATGCTTGCCTTTATAGGACGGGGCATAGAGTATAAAAGTTGGGGTCTGATGTTGCAGGTGTATAGAACGTTGATTCGGCCGCATTTGGAATACTGTGTCCAGTTCTGGTCGCCACACTACCAGAAGGACGTGGAGGCTTTAGAGAGAGTACAGAGGAGTTTACCAGGATGTTGCCTGGTATGGAGGGGCTTAGTTATGAGGAGAGATTGGGTAGACTGGGGTTGTTCTCACTGGAAAGACGGAGGATGAGGGGAGACCTAATGGAGGTGTATAAAATTATGAAAGGCATAGATAGGGTGAACGGTGGGAAGCTTTTCCCCAGGTCGGTGGTGACGTTCACGAGGGGTCATAGGTTCAAGGTGAGGGGGGGGAAGGTTTAACACGGATATCAGAAGGACATATTTTACACAGAGGGTGGTGGGGGCCTGGAATGCGCTGCCAGGCAAGGTGGTGGAGGCGGGCACACTGGGAATGTTTAAGACTTATCTAGATAGCCACATGAACGGAGTGGGAATGGAGGGACACAAAAGAATGGCCTAGTTTGGACCAGGGAGCGGCACGGGCTTGGAGGGCCGAAGGGCTTGTTCCTGTGCTGTATTGTTCTTTGTTCTTTGTTGATTCTACAATGGACAGACCATCAGCTCCAGATTGCCACATACTTTATGGAAAACAGTTTGTTCAGTGATGACTCAGTTGGGCTGTGGCAGATCTTCACGACACGTTTGTGTTACGAATGACAACAAATCTGATCTTCTTCTTGAGAACTGGTTTTAGAGTAAATTTACTGGAGGCTAATTCCTCCTGTTATTGTGTGCAGAACTTCCTTGGGCACGCTCAGTTTTGTAAAACAGTAAATGTTGACACAAATCTGGGAATACTCAATTCTACATTTTTGACAATATGAGCAAATAGAAATTAATATATAGCCATTGGAAGTGTAAGTTATTTATTTTGTAACTACAGGATATTCTATGTTTATGTAATCCAGGGGAAAGCAACATGGTGCATATTTGCCCAGAGGTCACTCCTGTGAGGAACATCTATAAATTCTAAAAATGGTTTCTTTGAAAGAAAGTCCATTTGTGTGGCATCATGTTAGACCTCTGGGTATTTTGCTTTGTTTTCAAAAGGCAGGAGTGGAAATAGAATAGGAGAAATGTTCTAATTAATGCCCCTTAGCACACAACTCCTGGGTCAGACTGTCCAGTTCAATTTTTCACCCAGAGGATCTTTGAACCAGGAATCAGAATCTATCTCATCCCTGAGACAAAGGAAAGGGCAATCTGAAAGCGATTAGACGTAGAAACACAGAAAACTACAGCACAAAACAGGCCCTTCGGCCCCACAAGTTGTGCCGAACATATCCCTACCTTTTAGGCCCACCTATAACCCTCCATCCTATTAAGTCCCATGTACTCATCCAGGAGTCTCTTAAAAGTCCCTATTGAGTTTGCCTCCACCACCACTGACGGCAGCCGATTCCACTCGCCCACCACCCTGTGTGAAAAACGTCCCCCGAACATTTCCCCTGTACCTACCCCCCAGCACCTTAAACCTGTGTCCTCTCGTAGCAGCCATTTCCACCCTTGGAAAAAGTCTCTGAGAGTCCACCCGATCTATGCCTCTCAACATCTTATATACCTCTATTAGGTCTCCTCTCATCCAACGTCTCTCCAAGGAGAAAAGACCGAGCTCCCTCAGCCTATCCTCGAAAGGCATGCCACTCAATCCAGGCAACATCCTTGTAAATCTCCTCTGCACCTTTCAATCTTTTCCACATCCTTCCTCTAGTGAGGCGACCAGAACTGAGCACAGTACTCCAAGTGGGGTCTGACGAGGGTCTTATATAGCTGCATCATTATCCCCGGACTCCTAAACTCAATCCCTTGATTGATAAAGGCCAGCACACCATACGCCTTCTTAACCACCTTCTCCACCTGCGGGGCTGATTTTAGAGTCCTATGGACCCGGACCCCAAGGTCCTTCTGATCCTCTACAGTACTAAGAGTCTTTCCCTTTATATTGTACTCCTTCATCCCATTTGACCTGCCAAAATGGACCACGACGCATTTATCTGGGTTGAAGTCCATCTGTCACTTGTCCGCCCAGTCTTGCATCCTATCTATGACCCTCTGTAACTTCTGACATCCCTCCAGAGTATCCACAACCCCACCAACCTTCGTGTCATCGGCAAACTTACCAACCCATCCCTCCACTTCCTCATCCAGGTCATTTATGAAAATGACAAACAGCAAGGGTCCCAGAACAGATCCCTGGGGCATACCACTGGTGACCGACCTCCATTTAGAAAAAGACCCATCTATACACACTCTCTGCCTCCTTTGGGCAAGCCAGTTCTGGATCCACAGGGCAGCAGCCCCTTGGATCCCATGCCCTCTCACTTTTTCTTGAAGCTTTGCATGGGGGACCTTATCGAACGCCTTGCTAAATTCCATATAAACCACATCTACCGCTTTCCCTTCGTCAATGTGTTTAGTCACATTTTCGAAGAACTCCACCAGGCTCGTAAGGCAGGATCTGCCTTTGACAAAGCCATGCTGAGTATTCTTGAGCATACTAAACCTCTCTAAATGCTCATAAATCTTGTCCCTCAGGATCTTCTCCATCAGCTTACCAACCACTGAGGTTAGACTCACCGGTCGGTAATTCCCTGGGCTATCCCTATTCCCCTTCTTGAAAATAGAAACCACATCCGCAATCCTCCAATCGGCCGGCACCTCTCCCGTCTCCATCGACGACGCAAAGATCATCGCCAGAGGCTCTGCAATCTCTTCCCTCGTCTCCCACAGTAACCTGGGGTACATCCCATCCGGACCCGGCGACTTATCTATCTTGATGCCATTCAAAGATTCCAGCTCAACCTCTTTATTAAATTCCACATACTCAATCTTTTCAGTCCACCGCAAGCCCATAGTACATCCACCCATGTCCTTCTCCTCTGTGAAAACCGAGGCAAAATACTCATTAAGCACCTCTGCCATTTCTACTGGTTCCGTACTGATTTTCCCGCCTTCACCTTTTATAGGCTCTATTCCTTCACGTCTCATCCTTTTACTCTTCATATATTTACAGAACGCCTTAGGGTTTTCCTTAATTCTACTTGCCAAGGCCTTCTCGTGACCCCTTCTGGCTCTCCTAATTTCCTTCTTTAGTCCCTTCCTACAAGCCGTATACTCATCTAGATCCCTATCTTCTCCAAGCTCTCTGAACCTTTTGTACGCTTTCCTTTTCTTCTCGACTTGGTCCCGCACAGCTTTCGTGCACCACAGTTCCTTTAACCTACCAACTCCTCCCTGTCTGCTCGGAACATTGTCCTGTAGAACCCTAGGCAGACATTCCTTGAAAAACTGCCACCTCTCTTCAGTAGGTTTCCTTCCAATTTACTCATCTAATTTGCTGCCTTATGTCTTCATATTTCCCCTTACTCCATATAAACGCTTTCCTAGCTTGCCTGATCCTCTCTTTTTCCAAAGCAAGCATAAAGGAGATAGAGTTATGATCGCTATCCCCAAGATGCTCTCCCACTGAGAGATCTGACACCTGTCCAGACTCATTGGTCAGTATCAGATCAAGTACAGCCTCTCCTCTTGTAGGCTTGTCCACATGCTGTGTCAGGAAACCCTCCTGAACACACCTAATGAACTCCTCCCCATCCAATCCCCTTACCCTCGGGATATTCCAATCTATGTTTGGGAAATTAAAGTCTCCCATCACAACAACTCTGCTGTTACTGCATCTCTCCAGGATCTGTTTCCCTATCTGCTCCTCCACCTCCCTGTCACTATTGGGCGGCCTATAGAAAACTCCCAACAGAATATTTCTACTGCAAGAGTTAATGGGGAATACACACGTTACAGAAACCATTTTAATGCAGTTACTGCATAGTTATTCAAATCAAATTGCAAGTTAAATACAGGATTAATGAAACTACAGTAAATGTAGATATTAAATGGGGCAAATTTTACTGTGCTGCCCACCACGGGAATCGCACCAGGTGGACCATGAAAAGGTCCATTGACCTCGGGCAGGATTTTCCGGTTTCTGGGCAAGCGAGGCCGGAAAGTCCCGCCCATTGATTCTTGGATGTGTTATCCATTCTGACAAACCTACATAAGGATCAGATGCCAGTTCAGACCTTACACACTGCAGCTCCCAAATGTAATGGATTGACACATGGATGAGTCTCAGTAGAGAAGGAGCCAAGCTCCTTCATTGTACATGACATCCTGGAGTCCAGCTGTCAGCTGAGGCTTGCTCTCCAGAGTTTCAGCAAGACAGGCTGCCCCTTCATCCTTCATTCACCCAAGATTTACTGGGCTGAACTCCTCCCACACACCCTGTGACCCCTCCCTGACCTATTGTTTTCCACCTAGTTTTTTGAACCGTGTCATTGCATCGAAAATGTTGCTGCTGATCTTCACCTGGGAGGCCAGCTCCTCACCCCCCCCATCACCCAGCCACCAAGTCACTCCCATCCCCCTCCATCCTCACTCCCTCCTCATACCCCTTCCTCCTATCATAGAAACATTGAAATTAAGGACAAGAGTAGACCATTCATCCCTTCCCACCTGGGGCGGGGGGTGAGGGTGGGGGAGGTGGGGAAGGGGAGGGGGGAGGTGGGGAAGGGGAGGGGGGGAGGTGGGGATGGGGAGGGGGGGATGGGAGGGGGGGATGGGGAGGGGGGGAAAGTGGGGATGGGGGGAGGTGGGGATGGGGAGGGGGGAGGTGTGGATGGGGAGGGGGGGGAGGTGGGGATGGGGAGGGGGGGAGGTGGGGATGGGGAAGGGGGGGAGGTGTGGATGGGGAGGGGGGTAGGTTGGGGAGGGGGGGAGATGGGGAAGGAGGAGGTGGGGAGGGGGAGGAGGTGGGGAAGGGGAAGGGGAGGGGGAGGAGGTGGAGGTGGGGTGGGGAGGGGGGAGGAGGTGGGGTGGGGAGGGGGAGGAGGTGGGGTGGGGGGGGGAGGAGGGGTGGGGAGGGGGAGGAGGTGGGGAAGGGGGAGGGGGAGGAGGTGGGGAAGGG